>NC_141910.1:57743409-58046439 GCF_057802395.1 Ceratotherium simum simum | reverse complement strand
ATGTATGGTCTATAATAGTTTTTGACTCATCCTCGCTCACTCTTATCTCCAATCTTATATCAGTATCACAGACACTGTCATCTACCCAAAGCTACCCCCCTGCCTTCTTCTTAATGATAGAAATTTGATCTTTTTTTATTTGTAGTATAAGTCAGCCTCTCATGTCTCAAGGTCTAAAATCTTGATAAGTATAAATTAATAACAGTAATTTCATTTTCCTTGCCCATAATTGTTTAGGACTGGGCATGCAATGCAATTGTGATCACTAAGTTCTGAGGGGATATTTGCTGAGGAGTATTCTAGGAAAGTGTCTTCATTCTTCAAAAGTGGCACAAGGAAGAGAAACTGCTTATTTTGGAGAAAAGGGAGTTCTTTAGACATTATAGTATGAGAATGTGATGGTTATATCCATTACAGCTATCTTGAGAATGTAAGGGGATAAGCCTGAGGCCAAAAGTCACTTTTGCAGAGAATGATGAAGAGAAAAACGGAAATGACCTGGGCCCTGGATGAGCTACTGAATTAACAAAATCTCTGGCTGCCTGCATCTTTTTGAGTTGTCTTTTTAAAAATTAAGATAGCAAAAACCTTTTTTTTTTATTATGACAATTCCAATGTTGTAGGAGGGCAATTAATATTTATAAAAATGTAGTTCAAGCCTTGGCCCTACCACTTAAAATCTGTGTGATGTTAAGGAAACTGTTTCATTTCTATGAGTTTCTATATCTAGAATAAGAAACTATATTACCCAAACATTTAGTTGTTGTAAACATAGGAGAAAATGCATACATAGTAACTCTGAAAGGGTAAAGCCCATGTCAATATAAGATTAATGTTTTATCTTTTGAATTTGATGATTGAGTGAGCCACCTTTCCACTGCCACTACTCTAGTTTAGCATTTTATTCCATCCTATTTTAAGGCAGAGGTCTAAGTGTTGTCTCTACCTCCATTTTCTCTGGTCTCTAATTCACCTAGTCATCAGGTTGATATTTATAATAAACTTTTTGTTTATTGAGAGATGTAGCATATAAGAATAAAGACATAGAGAATTTGAATCAATTACCAGAGTTGATTTAATTGGTAAATGTTCAGTTCTGTGTCCTATAAAGACTAAACATACTTTTCAATTGCCTTTGGAATATTTAGAAAGAATACTGATCATATACTACTCAATAAAGAAAACTTACATAAACTATAAACAGTAAATACTTTATACACATTGAAATACTAATAGTAATTACTTACTAGTACATATCCCAATACCAGATCACTAAGAAATGAAAAAAATAAAACACTGTGCTAAATAATTATTTCATCAGGAAGTAAATAAAACTGTGATAAAAATCTATCAACAAGAACTGTGAAAAACTTTTATCAAAACTTATGTGATTGGGGCCTGCCCGATAGCATAGTGGTTAAGTTCACACACTCTGTTTCAGGGGCCCAGGGTTTGCGGGTTGGGACCCCGGGCGTGGGCCTACACACTGCTCCTCAAGCCTTGCTGTGGTGGCATCCCACATACAAAATAGAGGAAGATTAGCACAGCTGTTAGCTCAGGCAGGGCCAATCTTCCTCAAGCAAAAAGAGGAAGATTGGCAACAGATGTTAGCTCAGGGCCTATCTTCCTCATCAAAAAAACTTATGGGATAAAAACAAAAGCATAACTAGGAGAAATTTTATAGATTAACATGCTTTTATTTTTAAAGGTTATAAAATATTTAAGCTTAAGTAAGGTTATAAAAGAGCAACATAGTAAAACTTATGACACCAGAAGAAATGAATTTAAGAAAGATAGAAACAAGATTAATACAATTAGAGAAAGAAGTCATAATATAATTAATTTATTCAGCAACTAAAATTCTTAAAAGACCCCAACAGAACAAATTCTAGCAAGCATCATCAGTGAAACGAGAGAGAGAATATACTGTTCCCAGCATTATAAATAAGAAAGAAGCTATAACCATAGCTACGTACATATATATATATATATCTCCTAAGATTAAAAGCACTAGGATAAGAGTCCTGCACTTGGTTCTGATGTAGAAAATTGCAAGACTATAGAGCTCACCCCTAACACCAAAACAAGCCTGAGAAGCTATAATATCATAGTTTTTGAAAAACCCTCTAGGGCTGAGAACACAAAGAAACTGAAATGAACCAAATGACAGAAAGTGAGTTTCTTCTTATAAGAAAGAAGAGACCTTTTCTCTCATCTTTGCCGGTGCAGAAGGAGAAAGAATCTGCTAAGATGGGGTAAACTAGCAGAACATCCATCAGGCTTTGAACTGACTTTGTGTGAGCTGACATGGTGTGACAGTGTAGAATCCCAAAAAGGCAAGCCACCAAGCAGGAATCCATCACATTGCCAGCACAGTCCTAGGTGTCTTCACGGAGCACTTGAGGCGTATGCCAAAGGGAAGGGGCAGTTAGAAAAGTAGTGCTGAAAGATCCTCCTTCCCCAGAGTCACGGGGGCGAGGGGCAGCTAAGAGAAACCCATCATGAGCATTCTGGGCTTCCATGCTGAGCATGCAGCAGGAGGGCTGCAGGCTGCAGGCCCAGAACTCCAGGCTTCCAGCTACGGAAAATTTGGGGACGGGGAAGAGCAGGGAAGCTGAGAGACGAATCTGAGGGTACATAGATCCTGAGTAGCACAGGCAGGACCGAACCTCCTGTGTGGTGGTTACATGGCTTATATATAAATAAAATCTCAAAAGCACTACACTTAAGATGTATGCACCTCCCTGCATATAAGTAATTCCTCAAGTTGAAACAGTGCTTTAGGAAGAGGATTTTGGTTGAGGTCTGTTATACAGAATGAAGGGGAAGACTGTTCTAACTCCTCAGAGAACCTATTCTTTGGCTTTTTATAATCAAACATGTCATTCCCCAAAGATTTAGACAATAAATGTTATATTGTTGTTTATAAAAGCAACATTGGAAAATGACTGAATATAAGACACTCTGTGACTGGTTGAATAAACTGCAGACATTTTTTTTTTTGGTGCCAAACTATGTAGTCAATATACTAGATGTTGTAGATGTGTATTTAGGTACAGAAAAATGTCTGCCATTATTGAAGTAAAAAACAGATTGCAAATCAAGATGTTTCCTTAACAGTTTCCTTAAAAAAAAAAACCCACAGAAATGGAAAGATCTAACCTAAAAACCTAATAACAATTATTACCTGTGTTTTTTTTTCTATTGTGTTTGATTTGTTTCTGCAAGAAGTCTGTATTATTCGTGTAATGAAAAACAAGTTATTTTCTAACAACAAAATAAAAAGACACCATAATTAAGGTGAAGATCTCAAGGAAAAGAGCTGATTCATGTTAGCACATAAATTAATGAAGCTGTATGATTCAACATTACTTAGTACATTAATATTATATGTTAATAGCATAATAATTCATGTTAATAGTATGAATAAAAATTATGATCATAATGACATTAGTGGCTGAAAAGTCACTTGATAAACTTGGGACAATTGTTTAATTATTTGAGAAAAAACAAAAAGTAATCTATCTACTTCACATCATTCATCAAAATAAATCACAGATAGGTGTTTTTTAAAAAAATAAAACCGTAAAGAACAATACAAAAAAAGAGCAAAAAATTATATAATATTGAGAGTCGAGAAAGCTTTTCTAAGCATCAAACCAAATTCTGACACCCTAAAGAAAAATATTGATTATTTGATATGTAAAATTAAAAAGCTTCCTTATATCTGAAAGATACAAAATTAAATCTCTAGGGAAAATACGTTCAGTAAATGTAACAAAGGGAGTTATAATTGTATGCTACAAAACATTATTACAAATAAATTAAACAACAATGGGATCACAATTCACAAAGAGGAGATACACACTAGCATTAAACATATGAAAATAGTTAACTATTTTTGGTTAGCAATCAAACATTAAAATTGAATCTACAGTGAGTTATACTGAGATTATCAAACTGTCAAAGATAAAGGAAAGATAATAATAGTTTCTGGCAAGGGTTTAGGGATATTGATCATCTCAGTCTCTCATGGCGCAATGCAAACAGGGAAAGTCTTTCTGGAGAGTGATTTATGATGGTATATGTCAAAATCCTTAGAAATCTGCATATCCTTTGATCCAGTCATTTCACTGCTAAGAACTGATTTTTCCTGGAGGTGTGTTTGCAAAGATAAAAATTCCTACAGGTTTGTTTATCATAGCGTTTTTCAAAAATGGAAAACAAACTGTTTACCAAAAAGAGAACTGAGTAAATACCTTTTGATATATTCCTACCAAACAATACTAAAAAACTATTTAAAGTTATTTGGTTGTAAAAATTTCATTGTTATTTAAAGATATATGACAAACAAATGTTAAGCAAACAGAAAGCATAGCGTAACCATTTAGTAGACTCTGGTATCCAAATGTCCAGCTATGGTTCCTTACTCTGCCTTTTATCACCTGTGTATTCTTGGGCAAGTTATTTAACTTTTCTGATTCTCAGTTTACTCATCTGTGAAACAGAGGTAAGGGGAGCAGTCTCATCAGATTGTTCTGAGGTTTAAATTAGTTCATAAATATAAAGGAACAGTGCCTGGTATACACGAAGCGCTAAAAAATAAAAAAGCTGTTATCAATAAATATTTTAGATTTAATTTAAAACATTACCTTTATCATAATGCTCTTCCCAATCGAGGACACAGAGTGGCTTCTAAATGTGTAAAGGTCAAGTCTAAGCATTTCCACTTTAACACAAAACTGTCACTATTGTGAAAAGTAGACAGAAAATTCTTTGCATGTCGACACATTGGATGCCTCTGTCTCCCCTGTGGTTCTTCTCCTGGGCAATCTTGCTGGACAGAGCTCCTCCACTACCTTCTCCTCCGTCTTGGGTCTCTGCCCCAAGGCTGTTCCTATCACTAGAGTACTATGGACTTTATTTATCTAGAATACATCTGGCCTTCTACTCTCACGAGCTTCCTGTATAAATCTTTCTCTCATCTCTCCAGCCCATGGAAATTATCAGAAAAAAATAATTCTGACATATAAATACTATATCATGTTCTCTGACCCTTACCATACGCTTCAACAGATATATGACTGAATTCCCTATAAAAAGTCCCCAAGGGTGGGCTCAGTGTCTTTTCTCTCATGAAGCCTATCAGTACCCCAAATAGATATTATATATTACAAATTTAGCCATGAAATTTACAATATAATTTTAAAGCACACCAATACTTAAATGGTTATTCTGACCTATGATTTCTATGTTCCAATCTGCAGGAGTATTAGTTTCTCATGAAGTAATCTCAGAAGGCTTCCAGACTGATTTTGACAGAGTTGAAGAGCCCAGCCTCACACGATAGTAGGAGTCGACTGGGAAATTTATGAAATACGATGGCTTCCTGAGATTTATGTCACACTCCTCTTGTCTCTACAGAATCCACAGATTTCTTTATCTATTGCAGAACTGTGCTTTCACTCTCCTATAAAAACTAAGGTGGAGAACATTTCAGACAGAGACATGTGCAGTGTGCATTACTTCCGAAGTTGTCTGAAGGCTTAGAAAGTCAGAGAACACTCTCAGCTTAATCAGAACAAGGTTTCTCATCTCCCACCCAAATAATTTGATGTACTTGGGTGTTTGCAGGGACCCCAAGGACTTCAAAGTCTAGCAAAACCTGATCAACTCTCCAAAAAAAGAGTCCTTCAGAACCTCTCAGACTAACTGCAAATAACTTCCCATCTATCGGAACCAGGTGACAATATCAAATCACATTATGTTCATGTAGGAAGTAATTGAAAGGTGACTCTTTAGCTCTGAATTCAGAAGTTGTCAAAAGTCTAATATTTTCAAAAGCTATATCATTTTGAGAAAGTGAAGAAAATTGCATTTTTCTGTCTTTCAAACGAATCTAACTATCTTTTATTGTATTTTTAAGGTACCTTGGTTACTGCTATGATGTTGCAGGAACAAATCAAGAACACAAGGGTGAGACACCACGTGGCAGATTTCAAACAGGGAGCTGCTGAGTACTTTACTCCCTTTTTGTGCTGTTGTTGTTCAAGTAAATAATAAGGGAAATATGTAGATGACTAAATACAATTGAACAAAGAAAGCAGGATATTCACGTATGAATAGTGGTTAGGAATCCATGCATCTATTCATCCATCCATTCGTCTATTCACCCACCCATTCATTAATTCTCCTTTTTTTTTTTTTGAAAAATGTTTTATTGAGGTGTGCCAGCTTCTGTTCTAAGTGCTGAGAGAGCAGCATGAAGAAGGCAGACCCAGTCTCTGACCCCATAGTGCTTACAGTCCAGCAAAGGAAGAATGTGTTTTATGCTCTCATTAAATCATCAGCAATTAATGAGGAAGCACCAGATGTCACTGGAATGTGAATGTCTTTGGGGAAAAGGCAAAATTGTATCTTCTCTTAGGACACTTTAACTTTTCTACTTTTGCACTTGTTTTATCTCCACAGAAAAATGCAAGCGCCTCCAGAATGGGTAATACAGAGAGTTCATTTCAGTACTACCTTAGCACCTGACCCAGATGCCTGCCTTGGAAACTGCCACACTTATCTCGATGTAAAGGCATCTCGCTATTATATTTGCTGTATTTGCTATAGTAGACATTCAAGAAACATGGCTTTTTAAATGCAACATCACTCACATATTCCAGAATTCCTTGAACTCTGGCTACCACACTGACCAGTCTGTGTCCCATTTCCAGAGTCTTCTTTCCTGCCCTTGCTTTGCCTTAGTCCATGTGATACCTTCTTGCTCTTCCTATACTCCTGTAACACTGCAACTGAACTACTTTGGTTTCCTTCTAATTGTTTGACTACTTTTTCTCTGTTGTACTTGATGAGCCCATTCAATTCAATTCAGTTCAATACAATGCCATCCAGTTTAATTAATATTTGAGCAATTACTATGTCCTGGATACAATTATCATCTCTATTTAGAATACTCTAAAATTCAGCCTTCAGATATCTGATGGATCCAAACCTAAATTGTCTATTGGAAATCATCTCCTGGGTAATGCATAATCTCCGCATTCTCAGCATAACTGAAATTAAACTTATTTTATACTGAAAATTAGAATCTACCTACTTCTTACTTAGGTTAATGTGATAATATTAATAATGTGAACATTTTTAAGCACTCACACATAAATCTTCATGTTGTATTTACTATTTCTTAAAAAATTCCCTTAAATCAATCAATTTATTCCACATACAACTCACCTCCAGTCACAAAATGCCTTAACTTGCCTTATCACTTTTACAACCTCTTCTACTCCAAGCTATGTGGCATACATTGCTAGATTACAAAAATGTCAACTTGAATGACCCTCAGCTCCTACAGAATCATGTACAGTTCCCTCAGCTTGGGGTGCAATACCTTCACCATCACTGCCTAATTTGTCACTACTGCTCTGCATATGTTCTACACCCCGGGGAAAGTAGACATTTTCCTGAACCTTATGTGATTTCTTCTTCTGAATTGTTCTCCAACTTTTCTCTCCCTTTGGTATGCCTACCTCCATCATTCTGGGTGTTAAAACTCTTTCTACCTTTTAAGTCCTAGTTTAAATCACATCTTCTTGATTTATGCTATGATGAAAATAAAGTTTAAAAGAGAAAGAAATAAACAGTATGGCCTTTAGTAACATACAGACTTGAATTAAATCCTGGATCCACCACTTTACATGCTGTTTGATCATTGACAAATTACTTAAAATTGGGATATTGCTCTAAGGGCCAAAAAAAGTTCTATATCTTCAGAATGAAAATAATCCTACCTTGTACTTTGAAGTGAAGAAGGTGGCTCTATAGCACTATTTGACTGAATTAAATCTGAAAATGTGCAAGGGAGGCTGGATTTCAACTATCCTGGAATTTAGGAGAGTATTGGTTCAAAATTTACCAGGACCCATGATGAAATTAAACCATATAAATCATGATTGTGGTCCAGAAGAGTTTGTCCAGATAGAAAAAGTTTATATATTTTCACTTACCTTCATTGTGAGATAAATTTGCAAACCAGTAGGCTGGTAATCAAACTCCAGATTTCCACCCCGACTATATGGGAAAGATAATTTCTGAAGTATCCAGGGCCATTTCACTCCCGGATACCCCTCCCTCCCACCTTCTAAGGTGAACATGACTTTATACATTTATTCTGGGACTGCAATTCCAGTATAAGTAATGGCTGATAGTTGAAATTAAGGGATGGCCCTTAAATGAGTTGTAATAGTGATTCACTCCAGTAGTTTTATTTGGACATGTTATTTCTGGACAGGAACTAGATACCTACTCCTTAGCTTCACTTCTGTAGATTAAAAAACAAAACAAAACAAAATGAAGCATGCAAACAAAACCAGATAGCAAGAACAGTTTCCATCAGGGTTACAGGACCCTGGAAACTTGGTAAGCAGTTATGCCTATCCACTCACCCTCCAGCTAATGATCTTAGAAATTGGACAAGTCATATTCATGCCCCTACTCAAACATGCATTGCCAAATATTAACCCAGATTGACCTCTTTCAATTGAATGACTAAATTAAAATATAAGTAGCCAAGAAAACATTTGACAACATAAAATTGTACTCAGATTATAAAGGATCATTCAGTTTAAAAATATTTACTCTAAGAAGCAGAAGAAATCTCAGCATCAATGTTGGCTTCTCTATGAAATTAAAACATAGTATACAAAAAAAATACACAAAATTTATAGTTGGGGAAGCTGAACACATTCAGCTTGCACAGTTAATCCAAATTCGGTATTTTATTATCCTATACACCTCTACTGATTTTGTATTTGTTGTCCATAAAATTTGGATTTTCTCAAACTTATATGCAAGGAGAGTTCTTATTATTGATATTTAGCCATTTTCTGTGTTTTGATTCCTCTGAAAATTTATCCCAACTACTTTCTCTCCTTCAGGATTTTCTAAAAGTTTATGCTTTGAATCCTTTCTTATTTTCTAGTGTTTATATAAGATTATTCTTTCTTAATTGTATTTCCCTCATTTCAGTTAAATTTCAGTGGGAAGGGAAGTAGAAAAATGACCTCCTTTTGCAATCTTGATCCAACTCCTCCATCAAATATTAATTTTGTATGCAGGAAAACAATAAATGTTACTCTTAAAATAGTACAGTGATTAAAAATAAATTAAAAAGGTGGTCTTTACTTGTGTGAAAAACCAGCTAAGTGGAACACCTCGTTTCCCAGTGATGATCAATATAATGAGACATTTCTGTGCCATGTAACAAGAAGCTTGCTGTAGAAAACTCTGTTTTATTTTGAGGAAGACTGGCCCTGAGCTAACATCTGTCGCCAATCTTCCTCCTTTTTTCCTTTTTTCTGCCCAAAGCCTCAGAAGATAGTTGTATGTCATAGTTGTACATCCTTCTAGTTGCTTTATGTAGGACGCCGCCTCAGCATGGCTTGATGAGCAGTGCATAGGTCTGCACCCAGGATCCGAAGCGGCAAACTGGGGGCCGATGAAGCATCATGCGCGAACTTAACTGCTATGCCACAGGGCTGGCCCCTGTAGAAAATTCTTTTTGAGACTCAAATGTAAATTCTTTAATTTTCCATAATTTGTTTTTTTCTACTTTATGCTGCTCTAAAAAGAAGAATGTGTTCTACAAGATTTGTAGTAACATTAAAATGTGTCTCTCTTCCATGGGTGTTAGGGTCAATCTTTAAGTATCAAATATTTATTGTGCCTCAGTTGAAGAGACAGTAAATAACAAAACATCAGTTCTAACCCACTATTTCAAATCCATTCCAAACTTTGAGAACTATAGTGCTAAAATTTTTGCAAAACCTTTGGCAAATAGGATTAAAGTATGAGCCGGATTAAAGTATGAGCCATATTAAAGTATTTGATGTGCAATGTAGCTAAGTATGTCATATCTTTAGATAATGTTGCATCCTTTGCATCCCACTAATGAAAATACATATCAGATATTATTGTCCAGTGCCAGATGTATGAATAGATAGTGAAGAATAAACACATTTACCTGATGATATTTAACCTCCAGCATGTGTCACATTTTGTGTGTGTGTGTGTGTGTGTGTATAGATATATATATCCTTGCCTTGTTCATCTTTAATTACAATAACTAAAGCATAATATGCCAAACATTGGCCTCTTGTACTAAATCCCATTCCCACCCCCTCCCCCGACCCCATCCTCTGCTCTGTACTGCAGGGGTTGGAAAACAGGAAACTACATGTGTTGGACTCCCTTACAAGTTGGATTCTGGGGTCGGGTCCTAGCAACAGAAGTAGCAGATGAAGGATGAAAAAATTTGGGCTCCGATAGTATCCGTGCGTTGGAGTGAGGAACTCCAATGACTGTCTCACTCTTCATTCCCTGGCCCTGGGAGGAGGGGGTAGTGACTTCCTCTCCTTTCTAATGTCTGGGTAGCACCGGTTGTCCCCATAGTTCCCTATAACCTTTTCCAACAATTTGAAAATATGTTTCTAAACTAAACTGTCTTCTGTTTGAAATTCTTAGAGTGGTTTCTAAATTCCTGACTGGACCCTGGCTGATACATGTAATAAATACATGAACTATATTAATTGACTGAGGAAATGAACTTGGACCAAGTTGTGAAACTCTGCAGTGAAGCTTAGTGATACAGATGAAGGCTTTCTAACAGTGTCCATTCCATCTGATCCACTAAGGAACAACTTGACTGCTTTGTTGTAGATGTCAATCCTTGAGACCTAGCGGTGTAGGAGATAGACAGCTCATCTTCATGCTCACCGCCTAATTACACCTCCTCTCGTTGACTTCTGCGCATCAGCTCTCAAAGATTGCCTTTTGTTACTGCCTGGATACTGCTTACTTCTGTACCCATAACAGATGTGGCCTTTATCTGGCTCTCATATTATCAAAAAGCTTGAAGGATGTGGACAAAAGTGATGTGCCCTTTGAGGTAGTATTTTTGCTAAAAGCAGGATTGGTTTCAGAAGAGATGTCATATTTTTCATGCGCAGCACTGCCTGCTTGATCCATTTTGTCACATTACTTCTTCCAGTATGTGTCACATTATGTTAGGTCATGCCATCAGAGTTAACAATGAGACATGCTATTGCCAGAGCAGCAGCATATACATTGGCATAGCTTTAAAAGCCCTTGTTTTTTATACAGTCTTGGGAGACATATGAGCTGGATCTGGTGCCCTCAAGTCCTGTAGCCACCACACAAAATATATCATATTTTTTCCAAGAAAAAAACATAGTCAATAGACTTGAAGAAATGATGAGGTAACATTCTGGGGAAAAAAACCCCATCAATATTGAATTTTGAGTTCCAATTCCTTGGCAAAGCAGTGCCTCTTTATCCTCAGCTCTTAACTCCAAGCAGCGGCAGTCATTTTGGATAAATTGTGCCTTGACACTTCAGCACCAGCCAAATTCACGGGAGCATCTTTATAGATTTCGAAAAGAGCTTACATTTAGAAAGATGAGGTGGTCTGGGTCTTGCCACTTTGATTCATATTTAGAACCAGAACAAATTTCTCTTTCAGTTGCCTGTGGAATACACATTCTCCAAATCGATATAAGGAATTGTGAAATAAATTTCAAAGAATAGATTTTTTTTTTCTGACCTCATTTGAATGTCTAGACACTTGTGGATTACTGAATTGAAACCATCTGAAACATCAAGCCAATGTCCTCCAAACCAAATTTAACCTGTAGATTAAGAATGCAATCAAGAATCGTAAAATCAGAGACTCATGCCAGGTTTGTTAGGGGAGAACTCATGGGAAGGAAAGAAACAATCACTTAAAAACCTTCCAACTAGATGGAGGAAAAAAAGGGGACATAGACAATCAGCAGACAGTCACTGATCGATTTTATTGGTGCTGATATTAGAGAAAGGAGGGTATAGAGGAAGGAGGGGAAAATCAGAGAAAGTTAAAGGAATTGGGAAAACTGCTAAATACACCAGTTCTCAGATAATACACCTTTACATGGAAATATGTTTCATGTTCACAGGGTACTTATCAATTTTCCTTTATTTGAAATTCTACCTACTTTAAGGCTGCTTTATTTTATTAGCAATTGCTATTAGATGGTATTTAAAACATATAGATATAATATATATACATGATGCTGTGGCCCATAGGAGGAGGCTGTATGAGCATAGTTGGAACTAAAGAAAGGGCTTCCTTCTCCCTTTGCTCCTTGCAAAGTGATAGTCCAGTGGGAGGGCCTCTTGAAGGGATATGGGTCCCAGCCTGTTGGAACTCTTCATGAATTACTTCCTGTTTTTAACCCGTATCTCCTTTAGTCATGGAAAAAAAAAGTGATTCCCCTTCCAGCCCATATTTAACTATCATATTTGTGCATATGATTGCAGCTCTTCTGAAAGGACTTGGAATGAGCTGCCAGGCTGCAAGGGATTGAATCGAAAGCCCCCTAACAGTTAAAGTGTCCATTAGCTCCTCTACACTTAGCATCCGTCAGAGAGAAGAAGGGCTTGGAGCCCCGGGCGAATTTCTAACTAGCCTAATGAGGAGAGAGATTCTGGGAGCAGAAAAAGTTCATTTGCTGAATTTCCAGCAAGAAGTCGCTTCAATATTGCTTCTAGGAAACACTGACAGGCTTTGTGGGTAAGAAGTCATTATGCTGAGAGAGAAATGGGATATTGTTATATGAGGTTTTTAAAGAAAATTCATTTTGATAGATGTCTAACTGTGCATTCAATTAAATTTCCTTTTCTTTCTTAAAAAGTAGATGTCAGGTAATTGTACTCAAGTTCTGTAAGCTGGAAAGTGTTATCCTTTCCTTCCAGTTATTAAAATTTCTTTATCAATATGTGTCTTTCTTGTCTTTATCCTTTGACTATGGGGGGCCCTCAATGAAAATACACGGAGTTCTCCCCTCCTTTCCTGTGGATGTGTGTGTGCCTCCCAGAAGGACAAGTAAGGACTGCTTTTTTTGGTGAAAACTGACTTCCATATTTAAATTATGTAGGCTCAATACTCCTCAAAATTTTTCTTAAAAATCAACGTGAATGACCACTTGTTAGACACAAAATCTGTTTAGTTATGCAATCACCAATCATCTTTGTTTACTGTGGTACCCCACTATTTCCTAACTATGTGTGCTGCCATTTTGTGACAGTCCTTTTGAAGTTTCTAATAATGATCACCCAGCTGCAATTCAAAGCACTTACTCCCTTCAATCCACCCTCTTACTCCCACCAAATTCATCATTCTACAACGTGGCTTTGCACGTAATATACTCCTGCTCCTAAAACATCTAGACTTTCTCCAAGTGGCTATGCATCCATCATCTGCAACAACCAGCTTCTCCTCCTGATTATCTAGTTTCCAATAACGGCGTTCTCATGTTCCTAATCAACCAGGCACGTATCCTTGGAGTTATATTCATTCACCCTTCCATTTTCCTTTACATTAGTCAGAGCCACTCACTATATTCCAAATTGTATATGCCAAGTCATGCAGAATTCTACCCTTACGATACGGATCTCATTTGCCCATTCCTCTCTCTGCCCATTGCCATCTAATTAATTCAGACTTTTATGATATTTTACCTCAGCTCTTTTAATAGCTCATTAATTGGTTTTTCTAGCACCTACTTGCCTTATTCCAGATAATTCACATATGACAGCCATACTAATTTTGCTAAGATAAACTTCAACCACATTACTATCTCCAACAAAACCTCTATAACTCTCCCCCGTCTAATGGATTTTAAGACACCTTAGCATTTAAAGCTTTCCAAAATGTGGTTGACACCTACATTCCAGCATTTACTTTGTACTTTTTCATCAATACATGCTAAGCTCCCACAAAATATAACTATACACTGTCCTATCATGCCTCACACTGTTTTATCTTTGTGCCGTCATTCACTCTCTGCAAGTGGAATGTGCTCTCTCTCAACTATATCCCCCATAAAAATTGTAATCTGTAATTAGATTTCTTTTCGAATTCCAACTACTCTGTGAAGTCTTTCCTGATACACAAATCAAACATACTACTTAATAGTACTTTGTTGACATGTCAAGTAAAGAAAAATGAAGGAGAATAGTAGGTCTTGGATTCCACATCAGTGAGATTTCCATAATCTTTCCAATTCTCACCCTTTCTGAACAAAAGGTCTTTTGAGTAACAAAGGACAGAAAAAGTAGCATTTCAGAATTTCAGAATGTCTCAACCCATAGGAATGAGATGTCAAAAAGACTTGAGAGCATTGGAGAGAAAACCAAGTCAGTTACAGACCAAGCTGAGCCGGCCCATCTCTTTCCTAACTTTCAGTATGGAATCATATAGAAATACTGGGCAATTTAGTCCCGTCATTTAGGAAAGTAATGGCACTAAGGTTAAAAAGTTGCATGCAGGCTGTTTCTGCACTGAAGTTAACTTGAACTCATTTCCAATTTCCCCTTATAAAAATAATAGCCCACCTACTGACCTATACTTTTATTTTTTTTCCTCTTTGTCGAAAACTTCTTTAAAGATTTATAAGCAAGCAGAGAACAAGGTCTGTGATGGACTCATGTCTATGCCCTAAGTGTTCAGGAAGAGACAAGGAGAGATATTCGATAAATATTTACTGAATTGAAGTCTCCATTGTCAGGCCTCCCCTCACATAACTAACACTTAGACCCTGAGTCCTTAGGTAATGTGAGGTGCACTATCTATAATAAATACCGTAGCATTTCCTTTTATTTTTACAATATATGCACACATCTCAACATAACATTAATTTCTCAAGCTCAAGATGTGGAGTTTATTCTTATACTCTTATTGTAGCATACATCTCCAGGTATGGTGCCACATGCCTCACACAAAACAAAGATGGACAGATTCGAGAAAGCTCATTAATGTATGAATATAGTATTAAATTATTACTATATTTTATATCTATTTTCATATTAACAAACTGAACAGAGAAAGAGAATAACAAACAAGGTGTTGCTTATATGTAAGAGATTGCTTTGACAAGTTCCAAATGGCTCCTTCCTGCAGGACAACCAGGAAGACTGAACCCCTACCTCCCACTGGCATACTCAAATCAAGGGAAATGTATTTTGAAGCTTGAAGGGGTCATGGACTCTGAAAGACTCAGTGGCCACTGCACTGCAAGTCTCCATATTGTAACAAATGAGTAAATACCTTATTACCTGAACATATTTCAAAGGATGACCTTTTTCTTAGTATTCCACTGCAGCCATCCACCTCCTTTCCTATTGGTTCTCCCAGTGATCCTTCCAACCCAGAAATAACATACTCTGAAGTCAGAATGATGTCAGTTGCTTCCTCTCTTCTTTATATTGGTGCTTCTCTTATCACATTTTCTGTCCTGATCCCATCCATCAACAAGCCAAGTGTAAATGACCTGTCATCTTTCCAAAGACTACAGTCTGCTTTGTTTAATTGCTAGCCCAGATTTTATTTAAACAAAAGGAATAAAGTTGCAGAGAGAATTGCCTCCAGAAACACTAGCATCTGGTTATACTGTCTCTGGTTTTTCAAAAGAAACACATATGCCCACACACACATGCGCATATACCACAAACTCAGGTACTAAAAAGTCATTCACTGGGGTACAATGAGTTCCTTCATAGGTTTGCAGTTGAGATTGGCTGGTCTGCTCAAATCCCCTTCAAGACTCACTTTACAAAGTGATTTGTTTAAAACTCAGAGAGCTGCAGAGATTTGGCTGATAGGTGACCACAAGTCTCCTATCTCCCATATTACTCAGTATTTTAAAGTACAAAAAGGACCACTGCTTTTCATCTCTGAACTCAGCTCCGGCATTGGCTGTTACTGGAGCTGAAGAGTTGTTCTTGGATGCATTTTGGGGATGTCTGTAACCTTTGTGTCTTGTTGATTCTTTGTTTCTGCCTTTTATACCCAGCATGGTTCTTGGTTTCTAAAAGTGTTCTCTGATGTCAAGTGTTTGTAGCATAGAAAGATCCCAATTATTTGGCTTCGATGCGCAGTCAAGAGAGTGCTGCCAACTCTCATTAAATCCTTCGGTCTTATCTTTCAGTCAATATATTGAGCATCCTCTGGATGTGATTCTTGTTATAGATTTTAATCATCTTGATTAGATTATTGCTTTTGCTACAAAGTACAATATGGGTTATTATTATCACACGGTAATGCAACAGTCTTACAAATTTGTATAATATTTCGTAGGTTTTGAAGTTTTCTAACATACATCAGCCATTTGTTCATCAAAAGAACCATGTGAGAAAATGCAGCTGCTACTTTCTTTCAAGTGGACAAGGGGTCAGAAAAATAAAGGGACTTACTCTAGGAGCCATGGATAAAGTAACATTTAAGATTTAATGTTCAGATATTTCATATGAGACTTTAGTATAGTAAATTAAAGTAAAAAATGAAAAGAAATTAAAAATATAAGATCAGATTTAAAAATAAGCAAGGTTGGCTTACGAGTGACATCTACCAATGCATCGTGAATGAATCTTGAGTGAATTAGCAATGCTTAAGCTGTTACTTGTATAAGGAGGGAAGAAAAAGAAATATCACATGTAAAAAAGTAGACTTCAGAGATAAATAAAAATACTAAGAGAAGGGACCTTTAGTTTTTATTGTAACCAAACACTAGAGCTAATAGTGTGTTAGTTCATCTAGCACTTTACAGTTAAATGACATTCTATATTCATTACCAGATATGTAGATTTCATTACAGTATTTTCATTACTGGACACGTGACCAATTTCTTGACATTTTGACTAATTATCAAGAAAATTGTTTATGAAAACAGAAGATTCCAGGTCCCACTGTCAAAATATAATAGCATTTTGAACGAGGGAAAACATGCAATATTGAGATCATGTGTTATAAAAAATATAAAATATGTCTCAGTATTTCAGGAAACTGCTGGCTTCATCAGTCTGTGTCAGGGAATTAATTTTCAGCCATACATCCCTGCTGATACATCTGCAACCTGAGAAAGTCCAATTTCCTCCCTTCATATGTGTCTAATAGAGTATGAATAGTTCAAGTGTCTGAGCAAAATCAGAGGCCGAGCCACAGACCCACTTCCTCAGTAACAAGGAGGACCATGACTTCAACCTGCTGCTGGTAGAGGGGCTTGCATCTTCCTCTCCCCAGGAAAGGTTTTCACACCTGGGTGAGGTGAAAATTACAGTCAGAAGAGAGGGACTTGCTGGAAATAGGATGGACTACTGGGCACAGGATGACTTTCTGCCCACCCTTTCACCTCTATAAACCGCTCTGGTTGCTGGGGGAGGACTCTGAGCTAATCTCTCTCTCTTTTCACCCTGGCAGAGCCCCAGGACTGCAAACAGTTCCAAAGGTGGAAAACCTCCATTTAGGAGTTTAAAAGGAAATAGGACAGAGGGCACATGCAATTTGCAGGCCACCACAAATTCTCTCCCAGCTAACCACCTGTGACAGCGGGAAGGGAACCTCACTGAAACATTTTTAATTCCAGGCAATGCACACTAAAGAGTCATGTATAAAGTGGTTCATCCATTAATAAGTCCTAAGTGAGTTTTGCTGTGTGTCCTGCTCAGGGCCCATGTACCCTACAATAGTAAGTGTAAAAACTATTCATGTGCTCTATTTATGAATAGTCCAGATCATAAAAGTGACTGCTTTCCAGTTAGTATTCAGTACGTCACCTCTTGCCAGAACTCACTCAGATCCCCAGCCGAGCACACCCAGAAGCAAGGAACGGGGTGTGGCTGTTGAAAGAGCTGTGTCATTCAATGTTATGACACTTTGGAGTGCAAGGAACCTTGCTCTGATTCCCATATGAGCACAGCCAACGCACATTGTTCTACTCACTTTCTGAAATCAGTAGGGCACGTGGATGTCTAGAGGCAGCAATGATGATGAATGCAGAATTCTGACCTGCCCAGGTGTCGGGAGTCTCTGGTCTACCTGGGATCATCAGATGTAAGCACTATGTGAATAACCACTGCAATTCTTTCAGTTTAGGCAATGCTTCTGAGCAATCCCAGCTACAAGTGATAACGAAAATCCATTGCCTCCCTTTCCTGGATAGTGAAAGTTCTTATACTGAGGTCCATTTGTAGTGTGCTTTCATCATCAATTTAGGAGTATTTTCAGGGGAATATGAGAATGAAAAAAAAAGATGACTGAGCAGAGGTATAGACCTGCAGTACTACGTTGGCAGCACCCTCAGGATATGTCGTATAAGTTAGAGCATGAATAACAACCAGAGGGCACCTCTTTGCTTCAGAGAATTTCTGAGCCTTGCCTTTCTGACCTTTCTGTACTGAAGCAGATGGGGCCTTGGGAACAATGAGCATCAGGTATAAATGGTGATGGATCTATTTCTGTCTTCTCCATTAGGGTCTGGGACTATCACGTTACGCAAGGAAGCAGCTATCTCAACACGGGTTGGCACAAGTCACCCGGTGAATGAAACATAGAAAAGAATAATAGTATCTACTTTGTAGGAAGACATGCTGTATCCCGTACCACATATTTGTTAATTCTCACAACTTTTGAAGGTAATATATTAGCTATTATTATTCTTGTCTTGTAGCTCATAGATGTCAAAAGACTTGCCCATAATTTTCTTGCATGTAAGTGGCAGAACCAAGACCATTCTCTTTAAAGTCAATAGGTCCCATTGATCCCTAAATATCCATGGGAGGTACGCAGGGGGTGGAGAGGAGATGGTGGAGTAAAGCTCGGTACCACCACCCAATGCTCGCACTTCGGACAGAGCATCTTTTGATCACTGTCTCTTCCACACACACTTTTCTCTCTCCCTTGCTTTGGTTTACATACTTGGTTCTCAGCATAAGATTTTGTTAGAATAAAGAGGCATGTAGGTAAAAAATAAATAATATATTAAAGATAGAATAGAATAAAGTGGTTTGAAAGCCTCTGCTGTGCTTTAACAATGAAAGAAACATCTCTGCACACTTCCACCATCAATTTATAGTTTGCTAAATACATAATTATGCTTAAGTTAGAAAACGACACAGAGTTATTTCTATAAACTAAGTTTAGCCATTGTTATTTAATCTTTATTGCCTTTATATACAGTTCTGAGAATCCTTTCAGGGATTGCTAAACATGAGTTTTAGGGCAAGGAGAATGCAACATGCAATTATTATTGAATTCTGGTACTCAGATTGGTAAGGAGAGGTAAGAGGTAAGCCCCAAAGCAGCACTCCCTCCCCCATACACACATACCTTCCATAAGATACTGCCTTAACAAGCCTGAATCTACCCTGTGCGTGTGAGCTGCAATGTTAAGGAACTTCAAGTCTTATAAAACACCAAGGACTGGCAGAACCTCACAGTCTAGGTGGGACAGCAGGGCAAAAGCACGTAGAACAACTAAGAGATGTTGTCATAAGCTATACTGTGAGCTTACCTGCGTGGGGAGTGGGGAGAGAAGATCAGTGCCACCTGGAGTGGTCAGGGAAGCTTCAGGGAGAAGATGGGTTCGTTGCTCCCCATTCAGTGAATGAGTCCAGAGAAGAGAGTGGCGCTGCTTACTGAATGAGTGATTAGGAAAGTGCTTGTCAAGCTCCTGGTCTCCAAGGATTCGGGGATTTCTCAGTCGCCATTCTCCTAATGATACAGTGGATCTCCAACAAACTCCACACCAACATCACACGAAGCCGCATCAGCAGCATGACTGAGATATATCGGGTGCTACGCATTTGTCAAGGGCTGTTCTGTAGGCTTGCTCATTTAATTTTCACAGCAATCCTCTATGATTGGTATATCATTAGCCCCATCTTACAGATGAGCAAATTGAGGTGCAGGGAGGTTTTGCAACTTGCTTAAGATCACTGTGCTAACCGCACAGCTGTCGTCAGCAAAGACTTGGGTTTATTTGAAGTTCTCTGAACATTTGGATTCACAAATCCAAACAAACTCAGGGTTCTATTCCTTGACTTCTTCACTGTGGGGGCTCCGATGAAAACTTTTCATGAAGATGAAAAAGGTCTTTGTGAGGCGGCGGGAGAGGGCGTGCGTGTTATCTGAGGCAGCAGAGAGCAATGTACTCTAATGCAGGGGGAGGAGAGGGGCTTGCCCAGATCTCCTATGTTTTCAGCACAATACATACCCCAAGAAAAACCAAGAATGTACACCAGATCATGTTCTTTAAGCACAATCCAAGAAGAGTTTAACAAAAGATGGGAGAATAAATTTTCCGATTCCCAGAGAGCAGTTACTTTATAAAAGAGCAAATCATGTGGGGACTCGTTAAGTTGTCAGTTACCACCGTGCATTTCAACACAGCACCTTCCAGAGGCCTGGCACCACTCTCTGGGAAGTGCTTCTCTGCATTAGTTCCTAGGAAGGATTTTCTCACTGTAAGTCTCACGCACACACACACACACACACAAATGACATGGGAGAAGGATTTCAAACAACTCATATGCTGTACTCAACATGAAGTGCTTGGAAATGATAACGCAGGACGAACCTCACTAAACATGGAATCGTGACTGGTTTCAGAAAAAGCACTTTGATCTGTCATGTATGCAATTCTATTGTAACTGCGTTTCCATCCCTACCTTTCCAACATACAAGCCTCTCACTCCTGCCCCAATAAAAGAGCAAGACAGATATGCAAATTTAGCAGCAAATTCAACAAAGTCCACTTCATTTTTGCAATTATTTCATGCCCATTGCTGTTGTTGGCTCTAATGTACAACACAGAGAGTGTTCATCCATTCAATCACTCATTCAAAACGTGACCATATTTTTACTTTTGTGGAACTCTCAATTTATTCGAAAATAAAAGTATTTGAAGATATAAAATATTCAGAGTATTATTAAATTGCTGAATTGACTTCTTCCCTTGGCAAATACCTTGCTCCTTTTGAACAAGCTGAACAATTTATAAGAAAACATCTGCCTCTTGACCTCCATGTGCTATTCCCACAGAGGTACCAGTCACACAATGAGAAGAGAAACACAGATATAAATCTGTTAATCCTATCACATAAGTTTGCTATACGAGCCACTTACTACCCTGCAGAACTACAACAAATAATATCAGAAAAGAAGATAAATTTCTAGAGAGTATCTTTTTGGATAAATGTCTGATAAAATGATTTTTTCTGTAGGACTTGCTGAGAATCGAGACATAAGAGGAAATAAAAACATAGATCTTGCACTCAAGGAGCTTGTGAACTCAACAAGGTGTGTAACAACCTTAACTTTCAGACAACAGCAAGTCTATTGTGACTTTATCTAAAACTCTTTTCATTCTTATACCTATTTTTCATTCTATCATATATCTGTATCTATTTTCTCTAAAAATGTACCTTGAGGATAGTGCCTTATTGCACATATTTTTGCAATCCTTAGTGACTTGATCATAGTAGGTCCTCAAAACTGTTTAGTAAAATGAAGCAACATCTGTCTTCTCATAAGTGTGATTCCCTGTAAGAGAAACTTATAGAGCCATCTGCTATTATTCCAATCTGAACAAAATCGGGAATTGGAAATATACCATACAGCATCTAACTTAAACATAATACAAGCCGATGTCCTTTTTTTCTGACTTTGCAGGGAAAAGATAAAAAAAGAAACTTTGCTTGTCCTTAAATTGATTTGTCATTCAAATACCAATCAATCAATCAACTTGTCTTTTTTGTGAACCTACTATTGTATAAAGATATTGTAAAAAGTCACTATGCCTGGCTTAGACACTGGTCATGCAGAGATGAATTAGATATGGTTTCCAGCTTCATTCTACTTGAAAAGACAGCCCTGAAATATGTCAACAGATAATTTGCTATAAAGAGAGTGGGAGATCAGTGTGAAAATAGCGGCCCAAGATATAAGAGCTGCTGGGAAAAGGGGCCTCCAGGGACTGAGGTTCCCCAATACCAACCCCTGATCTCAGTAGTTGGAGCCAAAAGTCAGCGAAAAGGGAACATGAGCCATTCTGGTCCCAATGAACACACACATGGCTACTTCAAAACTCCTTTTCCTTTTCTTTCTCTTAAAAAATAAATTATTAACGACAGTAGTGGAAAATAAAATGTTCTGTGTTACTTTGTCACTGATAACACTTGCTAATTAGAGCAATTATTTTTACAGTGCTAATGTATGCCGTGATAATCTTTACTAAAAAATAAATGCAATCAAAAGTATTTTCCAAATTTCAGCAACACTCAGATTATTTTTATAGGTAAATGATTGAAGAAGCTATAAATACGTGTATACCCAAAATAAATTTGGTACTAGACATGATACTAAAATGATACCCTTCCCCTCCCTGCCTACAGATTATCTCTTCTATTTCACATCATTGAGTTACTGATAGTGACCAAATGTATTACTATTGTGGGTGGATTGTTGCATCTCAGGATAATAATCTATTATTTGGGACTACTAATAGCCTAGTTTATAGGACTCAAGGGGATATTGTATTAACAGGATGAGAATATCATAACCAGGGCTACTCTGATTCAAATTAAAATGCTGTTTTGTTGTTGTTCATCATTATGTGTGTTGAATATTGTGTCTTTACCTAAGGGATTATGTGAAGTCTGTAATATTTATAAACAGAACAGCTACTCATCTCAGGGCCGTTTCAAGAGTATGTATTATTTATTTCCTGATCTACCCCCTCCAATGTTCAATATCTTTTAAGAGCTGTGATTAATAAAACATTCCAATTTGAACAGTGTGGGTTCTATTCACAAAAAGTGGTTATTCAGCCCATTTTTATGCAGACATCCCCAGGGAGAGTACTTATTACCAAAAAATGCATAATCAACATCAGATATTTTGAATTAATGATGTTAGGGAGGAGGTTCATTAAACTCTTTGCTTCATCTCTAAGTGGGACTTCTCAATTAAGTATGAAGAGATTGAGAAATAGAAGGGACTTGTACATTAAAAATGGTGTGGCAAGCCCAGTTAAAGCCGTGTTAAAGCCTTTCATTCACCATCTGTCAAGAAATCATTATCTTTTCTTTTTTTCCTCTGAGTTTTTTATAACTGAAGTTTAATGTATTATTAATAGAAGAAAAGGGATAAAGAACACTAGACAGTTATTGTGTAGTGCAGTAGCAATTTTCGGTTTGGGTGGAAACACTAAAAGTTATTTCTTCCATCTTTAATAAATGCTGGTGTTGGAGAATGGGGTCTGTGCTAATATGAGTGCAGCAAAGCAGTTCAGAGCCACTGCCCACGTGGGAGCCTGTCCTTAGAGCGTTGCTATGTTTCGGGCATCAAATGGCATTTTGCAATCTGTTTAGAGATGGAATTGGAATGAAGCAAGTGAATCAATCAACACGCTGTTAACAAACATCTCTACTGTGCCCTCTACTGTCCTGCCTGCTTCAGGAGAGAGGAAATGACCCTGCCCATAAGACCACCGCCAGGTAGATGGAATGCAGTGGCGACGTGAAAGTGGTCATTCATGTAGCATTTCTGTCGGAGACTAAAAGTCAAGCTGAAACAAAAAAAAGTTTTGAATTCCCTCTTTGCTGACCTCAAAAGCTCTTTATCAATATACTGAGGCTGGGGAAAGAGCTCTCCCCACCACCGCCAACTATTCGAGAACCTTAGAATTTTAGAACAATTCGAATTTCTTTTATCCTCAATCACCCAAAAAATGCTCAAATGATTATTTTCTCTAGTCCATCAACATCAAGTCCCTTTAACTTGCCTCTATTTACATAGAGGCTCTATTCTGAATATTGAACGAAGAAATCTTTCTGGTATTTTGTAGCCTAATGTTCTATCTAAAAATGCTACTGTCATAATAGTTTTTAAAAATATAAGGGTTTAATATTTGCAAAAAGTATTTCAAAAGTGCTTTCCCATAAAGATCTCATTTCATATGCACTACTGTATAAATTATTATAAATAATACATATTGTTATTATATTTATTTTGATATATGAAGACAGTGAGTTGTTTGACTAAGCTCTCATTGCCAGTCAATAGTGGCGGCAGGGCTCAGACCCAGCTCTCGCCCCTCCATCGACTTCTCTAATGGGCTCACAGCTGTTTTGATTAATCCCTTCAAATAATCAAATAGAAACTTAAGTTAAAAATAAGTAATATTCTTGGTGTCGCCACAATGGAGAACAGTATGGAAGTTCCCCCCAAAATAAAATAAAATAAAATAACTACCATATGATCCAGCAATCTCACAGTGTGGATATATATCAAAGGAAATGAAAACAAGATATTGAAGAGATATCTGCACTCCCATGTTCACTGCAGCATTATTCACAATAGCCAAGACGTGGATACAGCCTAAGTGTCCATCAACGAATGAATGGATAAAAAAGTTGTGGTACACACACATGTGCGTGCACACACACACAGTGAAATATTATTTAGCTAGGAGAAAGAAAGAAATCCTGCCATTTGTGACAACATAGATAGAATTTGAGGGCATTATGTTAAGTAAAATGAGTCAGTCGGAGATAAACAAATATTGCATGGAATCTTAACAACAAAAAAAATCAAACTCACAGAAACAGAGAGTATAAAAGTGGTTGCCAGGGGCTGAGGGGTAGAGGGAATAGGGAGAGGCTGGTAAAAGGGTACAAACTTTCAGCTATAAGATGAATAAGGTCTGAGGATCTAATGTAAAACATGGTGACTATAGCTGTTAGCACCGTATTGTACACTTGAAATTTTAAGAGAGTAGAACTAAATATTCTCACTAAATAAATAAATAAATAAATAAATAAATATATGAAGTGATGGATGTGTTAATTAATTAGGTGGGAGGAACCTTTTTACAATGTGTATGTATATCCAGTCATCACGATGTACATTTTAAATATCTTACAATTTTATATGTCAATTATACCTCAATAAAGTTGAAAAAAGTACTGTGGCATGCTTTCCACAAAAAAATAAAATAATACTCACTGTTTAGCAAAATTAAATATTCAACAGATATATATTACACATAAACAAAAACCTGCCAGATTGTTGCAGATGCTATCTATGTCATAGCTGCTATAAAAGGGAAAAAGAGGAGATTTTATACATAGATCAATGCCATCTCACTCACTTTACCCGAGACTGGTTTGTTTGCAAGATAGTCACATCTCAGAGAAATGGCCCAGGGGAAAATCATCACTGACAAGATTTCTAGTTTTTATGATTTCAGAGACGATCCTCCCAAGCATCCATTTGCAAAATGACTTTAATTAAATAATCCAACTTATTTCCTGCTTTCAGACAGAGAGCATCTTCTAGGTGCTGAGGATTTAACACAGCCATGGTGAACAAGAACATGAGCTTCTGGCTGAAATGAATGTGGCTGGAGAGCTGTGTGGTGCGAAATCAATCACAGGAGCAGCTGGGACTCCTTGGCACTGTCAGGAAATAGAATTGAGTCAGTGTTGCTTTGGAGAGCTTCTGACCTGGAGGCCAGGGCTCACAGCATGAGTCTGTGAGGGCAAAGCCATGGCTGAGTGGTTTGATCCCGAGTCACTCCAGTGCTCCTAGAGAAGGTCTTGATCACTATCACTGGACATCAGAGATTTGCAAGACTATTCCAGCACAAGATCAGCATAAAAAACACATGGGAATGTCTATCAACCTTTCCCACTTGGTCAAGTTTGCTTCACCCTGTCACAAGGACAAGTGCATGAGACTAGACAGGAGGGAGACTATTTGCCTATCTCTTCACTTTGGATGTTCTCTTGCTTTAACTGGTTTTGTCAGTTCAGCCAACACTTCTGACCTGCCATGGGTACATGGCCCACATGGCCCAGGGGGATTGTGTGAGCAGAATAGGCAGCAGAAAATATCCAAGTCTGTGCCTGTAGACTGCTTTTGTTTTTGGATAACCAGATTCAAGAACAAACACAAATTCCCATGCTCTTTTCCCATAAGTCACTGAAGAGTCTGGAGGTAGGTGGAAGCCTAAGACAAGATCTTTAGACCCTGCTGTAGCCCTGACTCATTTCTCCCCCAGGCTAATTCTGTCAATGACATGTTTTCAGGGAGATATTATTTCTCTGTCTTCTCTGTCCAAGTTCCCAGAAATTGCCCCACCTAACTCTATCCCACTTGCTTTTTCATCCATGCAATCTTACATCTGGGTCTCTGGAAAATACTAAAGACACACATTCATTCATTCATGAAATATACTGAGCATCAGCTAATATAGTTTTTAGGTTGGTGAGGAAGATAGTCATAAAGTGCTGTTTGATTTTTCCTTCAGCTTCTAAGTGGGGACAAATACTTTGATTTTGGAAAGTGTTTTCACGTGTGAATTTGGAGTTAAATGGGATTAGTTAATATCATCGCAAACATATGGGAATTATAAAGTTACCTCCAATTCTGAATAGCCATTTATCACAGAAAGAATCCTGCATTGAGGGATCAAGGGAAATAAATACCCCAACATTTTTCTCCTTTTACTCTCTAACCTCTGGCTGATTCCAAATAATGGTTCAATCCAAACTGAAGCACGAGAGCAGAGGGCTTGGTTGAAGCATTTCTTAGACAGCAGACTCCTGGAGTTCAGGGAAGGATAGAAAAGAGTGAAGCATAGCAAACTGACAATACACAGCACACATATCCCAAATGTGTTTGGAAGGCTTGATTAAACTGGGATGACTTCAAAAATGTACACCATACACAAAAATTAACTCCAAATGGATTAAAGACTTGAATGTAAGACCTGAAACTATGAAACTTCTAGAAGAAAACATAGGCAGTACGCTCTTCGACATCGGTCTTAGCAACATCTTTTCAAACACCATGTCTGACTGGGCAAGAGAAACAATAGAAAAAATAAACAAATGGGACTACATCAAACTAAAAAGCTTCTGCACAGCAAAGGAAACCATCAACAAAACAAAAAGACAACCTAACAATTGGGAGAAGATATTTGCAAATCATACATCTGATAAGGGCTTAATCTCCAAAATATATAAAGAACTCATGCATCTCAACAACAAAAAAGCTAACAACCCAATTAAAAAATGGGCAAAAGACCTGAACAGACATTTCTCCAAAGAAGATATACAGATAGCCAACAGACACATGAAAAGATGTTCAAAATCGCTAACTATCAGGGAAATGCAAATCAAAACTACAATGAGATATCACCTCACGCCCGTCAGAATGGCTATAATTAACAAGACAGGAAACAACATGTGTTGGAGAGGATGTGGAGAGAAGGGAACTCTCATACACTGCTGGTGGGAATGCAAACTGGTGCAGCCACTATGGAAAACAGTATGGAGATTTCTCAAAAAATCAAGGATAGAACTACCATATGATCCAGCTATTCCACTGTTGGGTATTTATCCAAAGAACTTGAAAACACCAATTTGCAAAGGTACATGCAGCCCTGTGTTCATTGCAGCGTTATTCACAATAGCCAAGACTTGGAAGCAACCTAAGTGCCCATCAAGGGACGAATGGATAAAGAAGATGTGGTATATATACACAATGGAATACTACTCAGCCATAAGAAACGATGAAATCCAGCCATTTGTGACAACAGGGATGGACATTGAGGGTATAATGCAAAGTGAAATAAGTCAGAGGGAGAAGGTCAAATACCGTATGATTTCCTTCATTAAGTAGTAGATAATAACAACAATAACAAACACCTAGGGACAGAGATTGGATTGGTGGTTACCAGAGGGGAAGGGGGGAGGGAGGAGGGTGAAAGGGATAATTCGGTACATGTGTGTGGTGATGGGTTGTAATTAGTATTTTGGTGGTGAACATGATGTAATCTATGCAGAAATAGAAGTACAATGATGTACACCTGAAATTTTTACAATGTTATAAACCAATGTTACTGCAATAAACAAAAAATTAAAAAAATATATATATACACTGGATTCCTAAGAGTTAGTATGGAACAACAGTAAAATATCTCATTAATCGTTTTTTATATCGAGCACCTGATGAAATAATATATTAGATATATTGGGTTAAATAAAATAATTATTAAAATTAAAAAAAAAATGTTAATCTATCTTCTGTGACTGAGTGCCTCAAATCTCAATCCTTGAACTTCTTTTTCTGTGCTCACTTCTTAGATGATTTCATCCAATCCAATGGCTTTAAATACCATATATTCTGATGACTCTCAAATTTTCCCTGACCTTTTCCCGAGTTCCAACTGTGAAACTTGACATCTCCATGAGGATGTCTCAAATGTCACTTACCACTACAGGAATCTAATCTATGCATCACCCCCCTCTTCCACCAAAATCTGGCTCGTCCTTCCATGTTCCGTTCCTCATATCAGAAAGTGATAACATCATTCCTCCAGTTGCTCACGTCAAAAATCAGTGAGTCATCTTTAAATTTTTTCTTTCTTCTCTCCTCATTTCCATTTCATTTGCAAGATGACACTCAAAATATGCCCTAAATTTATCTACATCTTCCCTCCTACGCAACTACTGAGTTCAAGGTTAAATCATGGCAAACCTGCCAAACTTCTCACTCTGCTCTGCATTTGTTCCTTCCCACACCACAGAGAAGTAACTATTGTCTTTCAAAAGACTGTCTTGGCTCCCCTCATACTCAGAATAAATTATAAACTCCTGGTCCTGGGCCCCAAGGACCCTGTGACCTGACGCTTTCCTATCTCTTAGACCTCATCCTCTTTATTTTTCCCTTCACTTATTCTGCTTCCACTCTAGCGGCCTTCTTGCTGTTTCTCTAAAACACACTGAGGTTATTCCAGTTTCAGGGCATTTTAACTATTCTTCTGCTGACTATGCTTTGCCCTCAGATTCCATGTCGTTCATACCACCTCCTCATTCACTTCTCCTCTCAAATGTTACCACAGGGTCTCTCCTAATCTCCTTTATCTAAAATAACCTCTCTTCCTGAATTATTTTTCTAATAGAATGCATTACCATTTGAAATTATATTACATCATAACATATCATATTATACATTTAATGCCTATTTCCCAACTATAATGCAAGCTCAATCAAGCACATTTTCTTCTTGTTTTGTGCTGATCTATATAAGTCAGTAAATAGTAGCTGTTCTAAATATATTTTGACTGAGATAATTTTGCATGTTTAAAAATTTATACACACACACACACACACACACACTCAAATATATTTACAAGACACTTTGGACAGCCTCTCCCATATCGCTGCCTTTGTCCTAGAGAGGCACGAATGGCGGAAAAACAGTATAAAAAATGAGACCATTTTGAGAAACCATGCATCTCTCTTTATAATTTTTCTATGCAACTCCATAATAACATGCTAACAGACTGAAAACCAAATCATTTTCTTATTTACAAGGACATACTTTTACTAGGGCAAAGAACAGTAAGTTATAATATTCTAGCATTTATAATAGCAAATGCCAAACCTTGGTGTATGTGTGTGATTGTACTTAGTGAATGAGATAGGATTGTAGACATATACAGAGAGTAAACAGGATGTAAGGGCATTTCTGGGAGGGCAGATGGGTCTGAGAGTGGGGAAGGAATGATCAATATGATTGTGAATACACAGCCTTGGTAGGAATGGACTGTAAGACTCTAAGTTGATGGATCCAGGTGGGCTGAGGTTTGAGTCAAGCTTTGCTAAGCCTACTCCATGCAAGCTTGCCTGTTTCCACTAAGACACTCAGTGCTATCTTCCTAGGCTCCACTAAAGAGACACTGTCACAGCAGTGCTTCCTCTGATTTTAATGGGGCAGTGAGTTTCCTTTCTCAGAATTCCCATAGTGTTTTGTTTGTACCTCTTTTATGGCCTTTACCACATGTAAATAGTTACAAGTATCCATCCCTGGCCCAACTGATAATAAATTGTTTGCTGGCAGGGACTGTCTTATGCTTCCCCCACTGTCAAGCATACAGCCTTGTCCATTGTACGTGCTCACAAAATAACTGCCCAATAAATAAATGATCCCAGAGTTATAACTTGTCTCAATGAAATTTACTTAAGCCTGAATGCCTAACTCAAGACCAAAACCACAGTTACAGACAGGGAAATCAGTTTCACAGAGGCAAAGGTCTCAACAATTTTGCCTCTTTAAACAAGATTTCGCTTCTAGAAGAAGAGAAAGTGGCAGTCCATTCAGCAATGCGTGTCCCACCTAGCAGAGCACTCGGCCCTGTTGTTCAGAGTCACGACTGAATTTCAGAGATCCTCAGACGTCCACAATGAGTTAATCAACATTTCGAGCCATTTGTATTAAAGAATGAAGGCAATTATTCACTCCTTGGCTCTAGTCTTTAGCAGCTGTTTGAATCAGATTAGATTTCTTTCTCTCTTTGAGTCTTAGTTTCCTCATCAGTAATATGAGGATAATATTCCTTAGATCACAGGGATTGTGCATGAAATAAATGAGAAAATAGCTGTGAATTCCTTTTATAAAAGTCACTTTTTAAGCTATGAATTATACTCCGCATATGTGCAGGATTATCATCGGAGTGGACAGCTATTATCCCTCTGCGAGCACAACTCCTTCCCTCTTTACCAGATTAATCTCCCCATGCAGTATCCAATGTTGCCTCTGACTTGTCATGAAAGGACAACTTACCTCTGTCCCCTGAACACTTTTTTTTTTTTGTCCACTGATATATCTGACTCATAATATACCAATTAAAGTTCTTCTCCAGGGTTTTGGAAAAAAAATTAAAGGAAGGGGTATTTTGCGCTCACTAGCAGAAACTCAGATCATTTAAATTTGAGATCTGCTATAGACTGAATGTTTATGGCCCCCAAAATTTGTATATTGAAACCTAATCCCCAATGTGATAGTATTTGGATGTGGGCCTTTGGGAGGGGATTCGGTCATGTGAAGGGAGCCTTCATGAATGGGATTAGTGCCCTTGTAAAAGAAACCCCAGAGAGCTCCCTTGCCCCTTCTGCCGTGTGAGGACATAGAAGATGGTTGTCTATGAACCAGTAAGTGGGCTCTCAGCAGACAGCAAATCTGCCAGCACTTTGATCTCAGACTTTCAGCCTCTAGAGCTGAGACAAATAAATTTCTGTTGTTTGTAAGCCAACTGGTCTATGGTATTCTGTTACAGCAGCCCGAATGGACTAACACAGGATGTTATGACAATAAGTTCTTCCATGTGTACCAAGAAGCAGAAAAAAAAAGCTGACAACAAGAGAAAAGAATTAAGTGTGGGGGCCCACCCAGTGGCGTAGTGGTTAGGTTTGTGCAATCTGCTTTGGAGCTCAGGGATTTGTGGGTTCAGATCCCGGGAATGGACCTACGCACTGCTTATCAAGCCATGCTGTGGCAGGCATCCCACATATAAAGTAGAGGAAGACAGGCACAGATATTACACCGGGGCCAATCTTCCTCAGCAAAAAGAGGAGGATTGGCAACAGATGTTAGCTCAGGGCTAGTCTTTCTCACAAAAAAAAAAAAAAAAAAAAAAAAAAAAAGAATTAAGCATGTAAGAAGAGTTAGTAGATGTGAAAATGAAGATGGAGATGGAACATCCTAGGATACTCACATCAATTGGATCCCTGGTTCCCCAAAAGTCTGGTATCCTGTTCTCAAATTTTATTTATTAATTTGCTTGTTTATTTTTTTTATTGTAATCTATTTATAGGAGGCTTGGGAATTCTAAAAAACAATCATCATTTGTATTGGGTTACCTATTGAGGGAAATGTACAAACAGGCCAAACTCAAGGGCTGCCTGGAGCAGGCTCCTTGACTTCTCTTAGTCACTGGCTACAATGTTCATAGGCCATAGTATGTAAGAAGTACCCAGAACAGATTTTCTGAAAAGATAAAATTGGAAGGTGATTTTCACTGGGGTATGGGGTTTTACTGTCTTTGGACAACTTCTTTGTCCTCAGTGAATTAATAGTCACTAGGGCACACTGGTGAGTAAATATAAGTATTACCAGAGGATATACACAAGATAATACAGATAAACAAAGAAAAAATCTGTCTACTTTGGAGAGTTCCAGGAAGGTTTCTTGGAGGAAGTAATACTGGAGCTATATCTTGAAAGAAAAATAGGAGTTTGCTAGGTTAGAAAGAGTTTATATCAAAGATAAGGACATTAAAAGTGTTGGAATAGCATGGCCATGGTGTTGAGACACACATGGAGTGTGCAGGTATCTATACTGGTTCCATATTATTGGAGTGCAATGGGAGAAAATGGGGCATATTATGTGGCTAAAGAGACAAGAATCCTTGTATGGTTATCAGTGTGAGAGAGAAACATTATGTGACTTCATTTTTAATGATATCATCTTGGCAAGTGTGTAAAGGAAATGCATCAGGAATTGGAGCAAGGGGAGGTGGGAGGCGAGATGCTCAAGAACAGAGCCAGGGATGATTGTTTGGACTAGAGACTATGTCACAAGCAATCAAAATTTATGGTGAAAGCTTGAACTAAGAGGTTATTAATTATCACTGAACAGACTCAAGAGAATGTACAAAATTACAATACATGAGATTTGTTTGATTTATTTTTGGGGGTTAGCAAGATGAAAAATTAAAGGATGACTACAGATTTCTGGTTGGGAACCTGGATAAATAATGGTGTCATTCATTGAATCAAGGAACACAGAAAGAAAATCACATCTGGGGGTGCATGATAAATTGAATTTAAAATATGTTAATTTTAAAATTCCTGTGATATATCCCATTAGAGATACTTACCAGCAATTTGCATATACAAGTCTGAAGCTTAGAAGAGAAGTTAAGGAGAGAAATATTGATATAGGTGTCATTACTATGTAGGTGGTAGTTAAAATCACAAGAGTGGATTAGATCCCTGTGAAGTGTAGAGTGAACAGACCTGTAGGTTGTGTATTAAACCCTCGGAGCACTAGCATTTAAGGCATGGGCAGGAAAATATGTGCTGATAATAAAGGGAGTGATCAAGAGTATTAAATCTATCAGAGTTTAGTTGGATAAAGTGTTCATTGCATTTACCAAATAGAAAGTCACTGAGATCTTAGCCAAAGGGCAGCATCAGTGGAGTGGTGAAGAGAGAAGCCTCTTGCTTAGGGTTGCAAAGTGAAGGTGAGGTGAACAAAGGAATCCAGCAAATGGAGTATATTGTTCTTAGAAGATTGGCTACAAAGAGCACACAGGAGAGGTTAAACAGGCTTTGAAAGGAAGAAGTTACAGAGAGAGTAGCCTCCTGGGCAGCAGTGACAGTGATGCTGACGGTGGCTTTCAGTGCCCAGGGTATTGGTGGTGTAAACTGCAGCACTCAGTGCCCAGGGTAGTGTTGGTGTCCTCAACTATCCGGTCTGCAGGTGATTCGAGCATGTTCTCGGCTTTATATCCCTGACTCTGGCTCTCCATTTACCTGTCCTTTCTGCTTAAATCATCCAGAGTTAGTTTATTTTGTTTGCATATGCCTATGTCTACTGACAGTTTGGTCTTCAGTGTCTAGACCGGTGAAAGCTAAATGAGTGATTAATTTAGTAATCCACAAGTAAATATGTGTTCTCGCAAGACAAGTGAGCAAGTGTTGGCTGAGATCTGGGTGGATGAATGTGGGCAGGAGAAAATTCCTCTGTACCCTCCATGGCTGCATACTTGACTCACAAGCTCTAGATCGGGACATGGAATTCTTGTATTACAGTCAGCCATAAAGCTTCAAGGGACTCTCCAAGAACCCAGGATAGTGGGAATGCTGGAACGATGTGCAACTTTCTGTGCTACAGAGCACAAGTGCTGCAGGAACTCATCAGCGTGAGGAAGCTCAGAGTTGGGAGAGGTTATGAAGGTGGTGGTTGTTATTTTGTTTATTTCTTTGTTTTTGAGAGAACTCAGCTGAGTAAGTGAAGTGGAACAAGAACACAGTAATAGGTTGGCTGGAAATGATAAAAACCTAAGTATCCTTTAAGGGCCAGAGGAAACATCACCTCCTTTCCTGACCATTTCACTGCCTGTCTCTCTGAGGCACACGTAGCATCTTCTACACACTTCTATTTGGGGTATAGGTGAGTTTGTCAAAGGTTAATTACTTGAACGCTCAATGTGAAAGGTGAATGATTTGTTTAAAATGTAAATATACTGATTGTAATCTGTAACAGGAAGGCATAGCAGTGCTAACAGTTACAAATTGTCCTGTTTTTTGTGACCCAGTGCCTAGAATATAGTTGACACCCAATACGTGTTCATTGGCTGAAATTTGAAGCTAGAATTTGTAGGCAAAAATATCTCCATTATTGTCTCGTTTAAAAGTAATCTTCCTCTATCAGAAGCCTGAACAGCAGCATCCCATAAGATGGTAACATACATTGAAAAGCACCAAGTGGTATGTTCATTTTTGTTTCTGATTTATTGTTCATAGACAGTAGTTATGCATTAACTGGTTTTATTTTTACACTAGAATTCTGTGCCCTTTGTGCAAGATGTATAAGTTAATTGGCAGCTAACTCACTTTGATGACAACTTTGGTGTGCTTGAGGGACATATTTTCGTAAATTGCCACATTTTTGATAGATTTTACCATGACTGGTTTACTTATAGATTGTTATTACGCTCCAGCAGGATTCACTGCCTCTGCTCTGTGCAGATGATGGGGTAGAAACTCATGCTCTCTTACTTCTTAGCAACAATGGTAATAACAATGTACATGCAGTGTGTGTTTTCACAGCACAGCAAAGAAAGAAGAAACCCAAGAGAGCCCACACAGCCATCGGAGCATTTACTGTGAAACTAGAACAAAGTAGTATAATTTCAAAGATGCTGTTAAAGGCATCTTGCCTTACAGAGAGACACTGAAGAACACATCCATTAGACGTGAACTTTTGTTAGATCTATGAGCAGGCTTTTCTCTAACAGAGGTCAATAATGTTGTTTTCAGGCTGCTTTTTGCCTGAAAGCAGTTACAACGGGTTTGCTAAATCCCAAGGAACAGTATTCCCAATGGTTCCATGGAGCCCGATTCTGAGAACACTGAGTAGCTTTCATTTCCAATTCTAATGCTGACTGGAGGCTTAGAAGAATAGCTACCCTTCTTAGGGCCTCTGTCATCTCGTCTTTAAAAAGAGAAATTTATCATTTATATGAAAGTTGGACTCCCAGTTAAATTCCTCTTTGGTAATTATGAAGTCTCAGGTAGTGTCTGGGTGATGAAGATGGGGGTGTTGGAAAAGTATTATGTTTCAAGATGTTAATGGTAGAGTGTGGGGGAATTTGGCCTTTTCCAAAAATGTGCACAGCACTGACCACGCAGAGCTTTCTAAATTCATGAAAGGAAGTGCTAGGATTGGCTAAACAGCTCGTTGCTCTGGGCCTCCAAAGTGCGGAAGGGAACCCTGGGCAAGTGGTGTTTCCATTACAGAAGTTTCTTATTCAACTCTTGCTAACTATCAGAGAATAAACCATTATTATAAAAATAGAATTTTCACTATTAAAGATTGCTCTAGAAAGTTTAATTAAAGAATAGTTATCTTGGTTGAAAATTTTAACCAAAAAATGAATCACCCATCCACCTGCCTTCTCAAGAAACAACAAATGACATGGTTTAATTTTCCTTAGTAACCAGGGATCAATTTTATGAATACCCACTAGCGTGGTGGGATGGTGATGCCACTGGATCTCCAGTCAGCATGCCCCTGCACCAGGCATTCCTATTCTGGGATCCGTCAAAGTGGAGATCCAAGGATCCCTTTCTTCCACTCCCCAATTTGTTCACAAGTTCTAGTGGATAGATGCTTATATGCATGTGCATGAAGAAGCCTTCAACATTTTCCTTAGACTCCCCAAGAGGTCCATAACCAAGTTGTTAGGAAACATTGAACTAAGTGTTCATGCTAAGTGGCCCAGATAGTGATGTTTATGTGACTGAAGACATGCATTAAAGAGATGCCATCACTTTCATCACCTAGCATGGTGATAGGCACAAAATGCATGGAAAATATACTGTGTTTTAAAAACATATGGACTTGGGGCCGGCCCCATGGCTTAGCGGTTAAGTGCGTGCGCTCCGCTACTGGTGGCCCCGGGGTTCGGATCCCAGGCGTGCACCGACGCACCACTTCTCAGGCCATGCTGAGGCCACGTGCCACATACAGCAACTAGAAGGATGTGCAACTATGACATACAACTATCTACTGGGGCTTTGGGGGAAAAAAAAAAAAGGAGGAGGATTGGCAATAGATGTTAGCTTAGAGCCGGTCTTCCTCAGCAAAAAGAGGAAGATTAGCACGGATGTTAGCTCAGGGCTGATCTTCCTCACAAAACAAAAAAAAAAAAAGAAAAATACGGACTTGGAGCTACACTAACAATTATTTTTCTTAGTGACTTAGCGATGTATTCTGATAAACAAGACAACTGAATTGCATGCTGGTTAACTGACTAGCAAAAATCCTTAACTAGGATAGGTTAACTAGGACTAGCAAAAAATATTAACTTTCCATGATCTTATTTCTCATTTATAATCCCCTGGAATCTCCCATGCTGCAAATCTGCTGCCTTGGTATCATTAGTTACCTTGAAATTTGCCTTACTATCCATCATTTCAAATAACCTAAACTGTGTATATATACTTCCTTGGGCAGAGGCACAATGTAATATCTGGACCTGACATTTGAGGCTTGATTTTTTTAAATTCAATTACATTGTAACTGGAAAGAATAATGGCAATTAGCAATGTAAAATGTAAAAGTAATTAATAACCATAAGCATGTGTCAGACCCATGAAAGGCCGGTCCCCACCCCCAGTCACTCTCACCACCTGCCAAACCCTCAATCTTGGTTATTATATTCCTCTAGATTCCAAAACTGCAAACATGGCACTTACAGTATGATTTATTACACCAAACCCAAGCTCTGCTGAGCCCCTCTGGTTTATTATTAATAAGGTACCTGTGAGGTCACCATCAAATCTCAACAAGATACAAGGTTCCAGAGTGCTAGCAATGAAAAAAAAAAATCTTGGCTGAGGGAAAAAAGGAATTCTCTTCCAACCTTGAGCCCAGTACATTCGGTAAAATTAAACAAAAATGTACATTGACAGTTTTGTATGTGGAGTATCATGTTTTATAAGTTTTTTTAAATCCAAATGAAAAATTATGTTGTTTGCATGAAAACCCTTAGATAATCAGCTGCCTATTTTCCAGTAGAATTTCAGAGTTCATTCTCATTATTATGGGGAACAAATATGGTTGCAAATTAATGGAATCCTTCTCCCTGGTACTGGGAGATGTCAGACAAGATCGGAGACTGGATATTTACCAGGATGTAAGGGAGGACCCATATAACTGAGAAGACACCAGTTATATCCATGTCACACAAAAAGTTTGTCTTGAGAGGGGCCAACTTAAGCAATGCTCCAGTAATGTATGGATAACTTTCAAGAAATACACCTAGATGATAATGATTCTGGATTTACTTAGCAGCTATTATAGCTCCAGTATTATGATTTTTAATAAAGAGGGAAAATGTTTCTGTAGACAGCTTTTGTTGTCCATAAGCTTACAATCCATTTGGAAACATCAAACAAACAGAATATTTAGGGAACAGTTAATCACTGGGCTGCGTCTCATGTTAAGTATCTGAGGAGGGCAGATGTGCTCAGGGCAGGCTTTCTGGAGGAGATGAGGCTTAACTCCACCTGGAGATTAAGCACTGGAGGGGAGAAGGGAGGCAAGTGGTCCAGATGAGTGGGAAAAGGATAGGAATGGCAGAAAAGAAATTGAGGAGGGGAAGGAGAGAGAACTGTAAAAGCAAAATGCCACCCATTCAAAGGACCCATTTCTGAGTTATTCAATGTCATGAACTGTGATTAATATATCACAGCCTGCCCAACAACTGGTACAAAGTGAAGCTACATATACATGATGAATGGACAAAAGGATGCATGCACAATTGAATGAAAAGAGAGCTGGAGTCTTTTTCACCTTGATTTGTTTACCACTATGCCCTTTCCTTAGAGATCCATTACTATCTGAGTATGACTTCAGGATCCATGGTTTGATATCAAGAACCATGCTCCAGGATCCAGCAGAATGGAAATCAAATTCTAGTTCTTCTGCTTACCAGCTAAGTGAGCTCGGGTAATTCACCATAACACACTAAGCTTCATTTTCCCCTGTCTGTAAAACAGATATAATATCATTCATCTTACCAGTTTATTATGAAGGCTGAATAAGAAAGAATGGGTACAGTACTTACCCCAGTGCTTGAGACATTATAATTTGAAGTGAAACTTAGTCAGACATACTAGGAAAGACAACTCTGCTAGGAAAAGAAATTCTATCCACAAGTGAGTTTTATTAATAAATGCAAATTATTTAGAATTATATAGATCTTTGTTATAGGAATAGTTGATTTTGGATTTTAGTGGTCCTCACTGGCTTATGCAGGAAGATAGTTTCTGAATTCTCTCTGTGCTCCTGAGACACTAGCGCTTGTGTTAGGGTTTTGGTCATCACATCTAAACATGTGGAGCAAAGGATGCTATCTAAGCAGCTTTCTTGAATATTCTCCCTTCTTCCTACACTTCTTTTTAGTAAACCTGGAATGTAGCGCTGTTTTCCAGAATTGTGGGTTTTATCACTGGAAATGATATGCTGCTTGAAAGTTATCTGAGGCAGAGTCAGAATCGGACATCTACTTGCAGTAGGAAAGAACTTTGCTGAAAAGTTTGGAATCTTTCACTTAATGGAAACTAGGAATGGTCTAGATTCACTGGCAAGCACGTGGGCTGTGAGAGTTCCTTAAATATACTACTTTATGCTGAGGTTAATTGTGCACGAATCTCCATCCTTCATTAGCTTGGTGACTCCTGAAGGTAAGATCTTATTTCTTACTTACCTTAGTGACATTATGTCACTGAAATAATGGCTTGTATAAGCAAGGACACCCTATCCCTTCCTTCAATCCTGCCTTCTTGCCTTCCTGCCTTTCCACCTTCCTTCTTCCCCTTTCAATATTTACTGAATCATACTCTCTCATATCACTGGTTTGTTGAATTGTTTAGGTGTATTTTACTGTCTTTCTAGGTTTAAAGAGAATGAGGGCTCTTGAGACCGTACAGACATCTGCTATGGGATTATTTCTGGGTACACTTGCCACTATTATGTGTGTAACATTAGGTATCTGGGACAGTAGCAGGAATCCAGGTACAGAGTTTTGATGCCTACATAAAATTTCTAGCTTTATCATGAGTAAATTGGAGTGAGGAAGTGGATGAAAATGGAGATATCCTTGAGGTCATCATGCAGATTAACCAAGGGCCTTTATCAGGGGAGAGGAGAAGTAAAGAAAAAGCAGAGGAAGGGAAGAGCCTTCTGAAAGCTGAGAAACTTGCTTCAGTCTCCTCAGGCCCATTGCTCTCCCTCTAAAATACACAGACAAGCCCTAGAACAGAGCTTCTTGGGTATTGTATTAGTCAGGGCTCTCCAGAGAAATAGAGCCAATAGGAGTGAGAGAGAGAGCGGGAGCACGGTGGGGAGAGAGAGAGAGGGAGAGAGATTATAAGAAATTGATTCACTTGACTATGGAGACTGACAAGTTCCAAGATCTGCAGCTAGCATGCTGCAGACCCAGAAAGAGCCAATGCTTCAGTTAGAATCCAAAGGCAGGAAAGAACTGTTGTCCCAACTCAAGGCAGTAAGTCAGGAGGAGTTTCCTCTTACTTGCGGAAGGTCAACCTTTCTGTTCTATTCAGGCCTTCAAAGGACTGGATGAGGCCCACTCACATTAGGGAAGGCAATCTGCTTTACTTACTCTATAGATTCAAATATTAATCTCATTCAGAACCACCATCACAGGCACACCAGAGTAAGGCTTAACCAAATGTCTGGGCAACCTGTGGTCCAGTCAGGTTGACACAAAAATTAACCACAGCCATAAACAGGCATGGACATCAGGCGATCAGTAGTGGGTGTCACTGCTCTGACAGTGGGGTAGGAAGAAATTTCACTCTTTCAGAGCATGCTTTGTGCCAAAATCTTAAGAGATGTGTGCCTTGGCTCACCAAGTACACTGAGAGAAGCCGGGTGAAGAGTTGATATTTGTGAAGTACGTCTTCCCTACAATCCACTTTTTATTTCCACCTATTCCTGCACATAAGCCTGGATAAGAGACTTTAGTTAAACACTCAATTTTCTCATCTTGTGTCTTATTAATCTTTTGCTGACCACGCAGGGCCTATTGTGAGCCTCAGGTGGAAATGACAAAACCTGCCTCAGCAGTGGCTCATTAAAGGCCAGAGAGAAATGTCCATGAAGTGTTATTTTAATATTTAGTTTTTGAGTTGTCATCCATCAGGCTCCACATGTTATCTCTGCTTAAAGGTTTTCTTCTTCCGCTGTGTAGATCTGGCTCATGTTGAAGCCAGTGAGATGATGAAAGAAGGCTGTAAATCTATGTCTGAGCACATTGTTATCATCCTGACTTCTTTGCCAAAGCTCTTTCATTCACTATTAGCAAAATAAAAGATGAAAATATAGCTTCCTGAAGCCACTCAAATCTTCCCCATTGACAGAAACACAGGAGGCTAACACAGATGGTAGGAGAACAAAATGGGGTTGAACAAGCCAGAGATTTGGTCCTCATGTTGCTGCATAATTGATTTGACTGATTTCTGAATTTGCCAAATTAGGCATGTGAGTGTTATGGATGCTACATTCTTCCAGTGTGAAGTCCTTTCTCTTTAAAATGTGTTTTTTTTTTTAGAAAAGATACTCCTTTGACCCGCCTATCACTAGACCTTATTCAACACTGTGATGTGATGCTAGGACAGCACAGTACTGTCCCTCCTGCTAATGGCGGGGCACGAATGGGAACTCAAACATTCATGCCAAGAACTGAGTGAGGATGTCCCCATATGGGAAAGGGCTTTCATCCCAACTTAGCTTAATGGCATGAAATGGAGTTTCAATATTTTAAAACCTAGATTGACAAATTGATGTGAAAACAAAACAAAAAGCTTTGAGGTAGCACAGAATCCAGATGATCTTAGAGAACAGTTTTCTCAAAGTTAAAGAGGATCACATTGATCTGTAAAACCTGTGCTGTACGAATGAGCTGTGCTGAGGTTTGCAGAACATACCTACAAAGATAGAAAGACCGGAAGCACAGAGGTATGAAAACTCTGCTTAAGCAGTATGAAATGAAGAAAACACCATGATTTTAACCAGTCCTCCCTACTCCTAGCTCCTTTTTAAAAATACACATATGTATTTATTGATTTTTTAAATGTGTATTGTCTGTTTCCATGCTACTCGTTCTCACCCCATTTTCCCAAATGTAAGCCCCACACGTTCAAAAATGTTGTCTCTCTTACTCATATTTATATTTTCAGAATCCAGAACAGTACACAAGATAAAGTAGGTTTCCAGGAAATATATTTGGATCAATTGACCAAAAACATACAAAAACTGAGAAAATATTCATTCACACCTGAAATCAGGAAAAAACAAAGTAGAAGTAAGTCCAGCTTGGAAAGGAAAAGGGTAAATTGACTCAAGAGTCCCCACAGCAAAGAAAGAGTGTCCAGAGAGGTAAATGAATAGAGTCACTTAATGTCATCCCATCTGTACTCTCAGGGTCCAAGTGGCAGGGTTAGCAGTCGAGATCTAGCTGTGTATACAGAGACGAGGAAATGTTTAACTGATAACTTATAGAAATGAATCAGATGATTATAAATGGAGTAGTACGTGATGGTCTTCACTCACACATAACTTTTGACAGCATGGCATGTGAATTGAAAAGGAATGAATTTCTATGGCAGTATCCAACAGAACTGAGAGCAGAGGAAAAATGGAAGAATGTCTCTTCAGCTGAGGAAAGCTGTTCCCCGCTTCCTGCCTACATAAGGCCGGGATGCTAATCTAGCAAAGCAACACAACCCCAGGGTTGCTAGGCTTAATTTTAAGATATGGTCTCAAATAATATAAGGTAAAGTGAATAAAGCAGAGATAAGAAATTGAAGCTTTAGGAAAGAACATAAGTGAGAGTGAGGAAAGAGATCCTAGAAGAAGTATGGGGATATGGGGTCACAGGTACAAGTGGATCAGATTTTCTCATAAAGGAGAAGGGACATCTTGTCTCTGATGCCTGAGGAAAGGAGGTAAAAATAGTTATAAATAAACAACAATTTTTATGTTGGTGGAATAGAGAAAGTATTTAGAGAAACTATTCGTGAAATCTCCAAATTTCTTCAAGAAATAAAATGCAAAATTTCTATTGAGAATACAAGTATATACTTGGATAATAGATTTAAGAGAATATCTAAGTTTTAAAATAGTCATCGAGAAGAATCAGAGCAATCCTACCTAGGAAGAAAAACCAAAACGATTGCTGTGTGATGCGGAGACTCTTACACTAGTAGATAGATTTACACTAGTAGATAGATGGATTTACTGTGTCACCAACACGTGCTGGTGTTTTCTTCACAAGTGCCCAGTCACCCAGGCATGCAAATAGAGAGTGCAGATGGCAACATGCACCCACTCCTAGTCTGTTGGGGGAGGTAGCAGACAGCAAGGTAACTGACAGTTCTGGTGAGAGAGGAGTTCACAGATTTAACCTCATTCAGTTGGTGGCACAATAATTCCCCTGGCCCTGTCACTTCACACCTGTCCTAAGGAGTACAGAGTGATCTACCTGAAACAGACTGAGCCCCTAAATTCTTTAGGTACCTTGCCAACAACAGGTGAAAATCCAAGCCCTTTTCATGATATGGCCCCAACCTACCTCCTCAACCTTACCTCCTAATAAATGCCCCTTTGCCTAATCTTGTTCAAGCCTTTGTGGATTCTTTTTTGAATGGAGACCAATTTCTGTCTTATATGTTACGATGTACTTACTCCTACATGTAATTGCTAGAATGTTTCAATCCTCCGTGGTTTTGCACAATCTGTTACCTCTTAAAACTCCCTTCCCCCTATCTGGAGATTCATAGCCATCCTTCCCAACAGTCATCATATATCACTCTGACTGTCAAGTTTTCACTTCATAATTTCAATGAGTTTTGATTTATGCAAAATGAATCACTCTTTCCTTTATACAAATTTTATAGCTTGTCCATATTTCCAAACTTACTTTACTGTAATTATGCATTTAAATAACGTTTCTCCTACTAGATTGCGATCACATTAATAACAATGAGTTGTTGGCACAGGTATCCCCCTACCCACCCAGTACCTAGGTATTATGTGAAACACAGAAGTTACTCAATAAATATGCATTGGCCTGAAGACATGGTGGCTGTAGAGTTAGACATCAGGAATAATGCGGATTTGAATAAGGAAGAGGAGCCAAGGGGGCAATTCTGAGAGAAAGAGAAGCAAAGTAGTGACTGTTTGGAAGCTAGTGACAGACCTGCCCTTATAGACTGCTTCGGAGAGTAGGATGTAATATGGATGCAAAGATCAGATGAACTAGACTACAGAAAACTCTAAAAACTACATAATGGAAATTAGATGAGATGTTGAAAATTAGAATTCTGATGATTAAAAGGTCTTTCATTCCCTTCTCTGAAAAATATCAGTTAAGGAGATGAAATTACTCAAAAAAATCACATTATACTAAGATATTTACCAGTTCATCCTTTATTACACCATATGTAGAAGTATTTTCTTTATTCACTTGACTGAGTTCTTAATGAATTAAATTGTTTAAAACATCAAAAAACAAAACTATTCTAAAATGAAAGGTGCCATACTCAACATTAAATTACAAATGACGGAAGCCAGACACAAAAGAATACACTTCTAAATGATTCCATTTATTCAAAGTACGAAAACATGAACACAACTAATCCGTGTTGTCAGAAGTCAGATAGCAGCTGCACTGGGATGTGGTGGAGACTAAGATGGAGCAAGAAGCGAGTTTCTGGGTTGCTGGATTGTTTTATTTTTTCTGTGATTTAGGTGCTGGCTACACAAATGTGTTCAGATTGTTAAAATTCATCGAGCTGTACCTTTTCCCAAATGTATATCACTCTAATAAAAACGTTTGAAAATTATAAATGTGAGGCAGAAATTAAAGTGTGCAAAAATATATATAATACACAGAAAAAGTTATTGTGTCTAATGTAAAAAGAACTCCAACAAATTCCTTCAAAAAAGACAAATAACCCAGGAGAAAAATGGACAAAGAACTTCAACATGTAACTCATAGAAGGCATACAAATGGCTAATAAACATGTTTTTAAAAATATTTTTAAATCATTATTGATCTGGAAGCTGCAAACTCAAACAATAACTAGCCACCATTTTTCATCTAGCAGACTAGCAAACATTAAAAAGATGGATAATACCATAATGGCCAGCCCTTACCGTGTATACACTATGTGACGCCACTCTTCTATTTTTTTCTTATAATCCTCATTTAACTTGTGGTCTCATTTTTAATCTCCGTTTTACAGAAAATATTAGTATTTTGCTCACATAGTATGTGGTAAAGTTAGGCTTCAAAATAGGAAGTTCGATTCCCAAATCCATTATTTTAACTACCATTTTATGCTGCTCTTCTATTGGAATTCTGCATGTTAGTCATGAACATCTCCCTTCTTCTATAGACACTGACCGATTCACAAAGTAGACACAAGAGTAGGGTGGGAATTTTAAAATATGTTAGTTCTATTATGGTGGTTATTAAAATTGCTGCTTTAAGACTTTTCCTTGTTAGAGAACTGAGCACAAGTTCCGTAAATCTAACTTACAGATGGTTATCCCATGGTCCTTTTTTTTTTTTTTAACTATTAACCTTATTGAAGATTAAAACTGTCTTTAGTCAAATGGAATTGAATTCATTTAATCATACAACTAAGGTAGAAAAATGTTGGGGTTATGGTTAAAGAAGAGAACATTTAGTCATAAATACTAAGAGTGTAGGAATGTTGTAACTAAACAAATGGTGGGAAACAGAGTAAAGATACTCATTTCTTCATCTTTTGTAACCAAAAGTTGATAAAACATAGTTGGTTAAGAGAAAAGAAAAGTAGAGAGAAAGTAAAAAGTATAAACGCTATCATTGCTAAATAGATATTACCTAAAAAATTTAATCGTTAACTATATGAAGTATTATATAAAGTTACAGTTACCTTTAGGAAACCACTAGAAGAAAATGTACAAACCTTCAAAATTATCACAACACATATAGGAAACATAGCAAAGAAAGTCACTATATAGAGAAAGATTAAAAAAACAGAAAAACATCATAAAAAAATCTAAAGCCAAACATATCTGTCATATACGTGTAAGTGTAGATTGGTCAAAACCACCAACTGAAAGAAATGGTATCAGTTGGACCACAAATTAAAACACACTTACAACAAATGACTCAGAAATGTTATCAAAGTTTTAAATTACAGTGGGTTGGTAAAATGTCCTTCACCCACACAGGCAGAAACAATAGATCATGATGTGATTTGGCGGAGCAGAGATTAATCATAAGCCTCTCTCTCTTGTTTCTGAACCATCTTGAGAGCTTATTCAAGATTACAGATGAGGCACAATACAGTGCCTATTTTGGTAAAATTATATTGGGATGTGGCTTGGGCTCAAGGTTCATTCTTTAATTCCTGAATTGAATACATCTATTCATGGAAGGCATATATAGGAGTCCTGGCCCTGTGAACCTGTCCTAGGAAGTAGAGGTGAAAGGATGCTTTATAGCAGGTCCACATATGAGGGAAGGAGGGAGACAATGGGTAAGGTGAGAGAGAGAAAGACACATATGGATGGAAAAAGCATGCATGTGCCTGTGACTGAGCACCAAGAATGCGTGGCCACTTATGACAAGTGATCGCTGGAGTCTTTTAAACAAATTTGTGAGTGAATGACATGATTACTCACTGGTAGAGAACTCTGGAAAGGGACCAAATTGGGGGAGAAAGACCATAAGTCTGGTTTGTACATACTGACTTTAAGATGCCCAAGATGACACATCAAGAAGACTCCTGGATGTGTGAGTCTGGAAGTAAAAGTAGAGCTTATGGTTTCCCCACTGTGGGATTTTTGTTACTCATTTATTATGCATAAGATTAAAAATGCCATTTCTTCCAATATCATTTCTTTGTGGTGTCATATTTAAATGACATCAATGTTCATCACCGATCCTTTTTACCATGGTCTTCCCATTCATGATTTTGGCTAGATTCCATGGTCAGGTGTTTCTCGTTTTTGTTTTTTATTTTGCTTTCTTTCTTTTTCTAACATTTTTTCCCAAGATTTTCTCACAGATAGAATGGTTCCCTGAGTTTATCACTGTTTGAGAATGTCTTCTTGTAACATTTGGACATGAAAGATAACTTAGCTTGTTATGACATTTTGGCCACGTACTATTTCCCACTGAAATTGTAGAACCAGGGATTTTTGTAAAAATTCAATATTGTTGTTGAGAATTAGAAAGTGAACCTAATTTTTTTCGCTTTGAGAAAGAGTTGCTTTTTCTGCTTGGATGACTGAAAATTTCTTTCTCCATTCATGAAGTTCAATAATGTAATGAGGCTATGTTGTGGTGGTAGCTGTTATGTATGAGTTCTGCAAAAGACACAGCTTATATTTGTTAAAATCAGGTTCAGCTGTAATTATCAGCAAAACCCCAAATAACAGCAAGTAAACAAGATAATAGTTTATTTTCCTTTCATGTTCAAGAAATCTGGAGGAAGCCACTGTGTCAATATTCCAGGCATCATAAAGAGAAATGCAGGAAAATGAGTAAACTGGGTTCCTTTGACAATACTTCCTAGAATTTGTACATACTCTTCTTGTTTTTATCCTGTTGGACAAAACTTAGTCACGTGGTCATGCCTGAGTGGCAAAGGCAATGGGGAAAATTCTGTTTTTATTCCAAGCGACTTTTTCCAAATCTTCTCTTTGCTTTGATATGGTTTACTTGAATTATCTTTGACTTTTTTCCACCTCACGTGAGAGTTATTTGCTTGCTTCTCCGAGCTGCCATATAAGGGCGAGATAGTACACTTACTATCTTTTCTGTATCCTGAAGGGTATAGGTAGAGTTGGGGGAAGTGGCATGGCAGAGAGAACACAACTAGGGAGATGTATAACCTATTTCGGAAGCTGTGGACTCTGCACTCCCTTCTGAGATCATTTAGCCTTCTCAGGAATTGATCCTATTCCCATTGAGTAATACCCTTGAGTCTCAGTCCAAATAAGACCCTGAGATTCCATCAGAGAGAACCAGTTATGTCATTCATTGTTCCTTTGCTCATTGGTAACACTCTAATCACCATTTCCACCCTGCCACAAAGAAGTCAGAAGAGGAGAAATATACTGAAGCCTGTGGAAAAGACCCCTTTCTAGTAATTCAATCTAAGAGCTATGGCAACTTCTCCAAGGCTCTTGGGAAATGTGAAGAACCTGTATGAAGAAAACTGAGCAACTTTACTGAGGTCCATGAAAAAGATTTGAATAAAGAACAAAGATATAATATTAACTTACATGGTAGGAATTGATATTGTAAAATTTGTAAAAAAAAAAAATCTCCAAGTATTAATTTACAAATATAATGCAAACCAATTTTATCCTGACATGATTTTCTTAAGAAATGAAAACAAGTATCCAATTATATAAAAGATTTATATGAAAGAATAAATGTCTAAGGATTGAAAATAAGTTTTCATTTTAAATAGATGATGGGAATAGATTTTCTCTCCCAGAGAATGAAATATATTTTAAAGCTATATTAACTAAAGGACATGGTGTCAGGCCCAGAAAAGGCAGCTGCATTAGCACTATAAGTTGGAAAGAATATATACATTAGTGCCATTCAGAGGAAAGAATATATATAAAATCACAGTGTATGATCAAGTAAGTCTTTCAAATCCAAGGGAAAAGGACATTTTAAAAGAAGGCTAAACACCCAGAAAAAAAAGAATTAAATAAGATCCTTAAACCATATCTGACACCAAAAAAGACAAAATGCATTAAATTTCAAATTTAGAAAATGTGATTAAATAGTAAAAATATTTTACTAAATATTGATAAAAAAATATGATTCTGCATTCTTACAACACACACCAGTAAAAGTAAAACTGGACAAGTTTGAGTAAGACCACCAAATTGTATGAATGTCAATATCCCGGTTGGGATATTATACAACAGTTTCACAAAATGTTACCTTTGGGGGAAACAGGGCAAAATGTACAAAGGATTCTCTGTATAGTTTCTTACAGCTGAATGTGAATCTACAATTATCACAATACAACAAACCTGAAGTCTGAAATAGACCCTATAAAATAGCACAGAAAAAGTTGAGGCTCCATACCCAACAAACCCTAGACCCTTCTTTCCTCCAACCTATGTTGTTAGTGTTTAGCCTTGTTCGTTGCAGCCTTTGAGTGTCACAGTAAAGGATATGGGCAGAATTGGAATTAGAATGGAGGAAAAGCTGTAATACTGACGCTCATAAAACCATAATCTTAGGTCGCTATATCATTAGCTCCAATGATAAGGTATCAGATGTCACAAGATAATGAAATTAACTAATGGTCTACAAACCAAATTGCATTTTTTTTTCTTGTTAGACAGAAACCATATAGAACCATGAATATGAATTTGGATTTCAATCTTTATATGAAAAATATACTGGTAAGTGAGAAAAGCATATTACAAAACAGTACAGGGAAAAAGATACTATTTTGGGGAACATACACATATACATGTGTATATGTATGTAAAAGAAAGTGCTCATGTGACTGTTATGGTCTTTCTTTAAAACCTTTATGCTTCCTCTGAAAGCATGTATAAGATTCTGCTTCCTGAACACAGTGAAGACTTAGAGAATGTTCATCACATAATGCTTTATGTACCAGCCTTTGCTACCTAATTTCTCCATCAACTCAACTGACCCTTCAAAGCATGAAATTGTGATTATAATATTTGGCAGCTTCTGGTTCCTCAAGGTCACATTATTCAAACCTTGATCTCTGTCCTGCACTCATTTAATTTATGATTGCAATTTATTTAATAATCATCCCTGATCTGCTCTCATTTAATTTCTGATTGCAATTCATTTGTTTCTAAAAACTCGTTACAGGCAAAAGTATGGCCTCAAATGAACAGGTTTCCCTTTAAAGAATTTCAGAGCCAAGTCAATGTGATTTTCTTCCCTTAGAACCTGTAACAGGAGGAGGAAGGGCCATCCTCCTGCTCGATGAAATGCTGCTGATTCAGCCTGTGCTTTAGTTTGTTTTAAATGTTTATTGTTCCTTCCTTCCGTATTACTTATTAGCATCTCCTCTCTTATGGCCTCTGTTTCCTTAAAAGGAAATATACCCAACTGTTTTGGGAGTGAGTACAGTGCAACAACTACGTGTTTTGGCACGATGCTGACACATGATCAACTAGAAAATTATCCCCATCTCAACTGCTTGTCTTAACAGATCAATGTGAATGTAAATGAAGGAAATGAGTGAATAGAGATTTATATTTTTACCAAAGGAAAAAAATGTACTAAATAAACTGAATCTGGTGTCCTACTTATCCAGTCTCGGATGCTGTGCCTGTTTACAAAGACAAAGCCCAGCTCTCTATCAAAGGAGGACTGAAACTCATCCTTTCCACTGCCTTCATCTCTATTTTTCATCTCAAACAGATTTATGGGTGTGGAATGTTTTCCTCACTACACTCAGATGTTTGACATTTCTCAAGGCTCAGCCTCCAATATTGGCCCTCTGGCCACCAATACTCCCACTCAATGCCCAGTCTGCATTCTTCTGCCTGGCTTTTCAGGCTTTACAGATCTGACGATCTCTAGTTGTAATCTCTTATTTCCAGCTCACTGCAAAGCAAACCACATCTGCAAGGCTTCTTTGCTACAGGACCAGAAGAGATCACCGCCTTGGTCCACCCAGGCATTCAGTTGCTTTGATCTACTAGAGGCCCACTGAATATATTTTGTGTCATAAGAACCATTCTATGTGTCACAAAGGAACAGAAAAAAAATGCTAATGCGGCCACTTAGAAGTTACAGTCAAATTTAGGAGCCCTGAAACTGCAGAGTCTGTTGGTAATGAAAAAATTAACAATCAAATAGTTAACCTGAATTTAATGTTAAAAGCACTAATTGGCAATCAGCTTGGGACCAATTAGAAATACTGAAGAATTAAAACAAATCAATCTCATTGAATTTACTTTAAATTATATAGCTGACAGCTAAGTGCCTTGTGGTGGAATATTTTTTTCCCTATTAATATAACCAGTGGAAAAGTTTCCACCAATCTCAGGGCCTGGCACAGTGGCTGACAGGTCGTATGGGTGGAAACACCAGGAAATACATTTCAGGGAGAATAAATGGCAGAAAGTTGTAGCTATACTCAGTGGAAATGATGGGAGATTCAATCCATTCTTCAATTAATAATTCAATATAGTTTATAGATATCCCTCATCTAACTTCACAATGCAATAGTTACTTAGACAAGCAGGTGCAGGATTTTTTAAAAAGTCCAAAATGCTGTGATATTGGCAACCAAACGCATAAACAGCATTGCTGATTATGAGTGGAAAATAGAATCACATACAGCAATAGGTCTGCTCTGTAGGACGAAATGTTTTTAGCTACTCTCTTCTGGCCCCTTAAATCTTCAGAAATATAATTTTGTGATACTTTTATCATTGGTGATATTAAGGGGAGAATCACTTACGAGATTCATCTATGACCCAGTGACCCTTCTGATTGATATCATATGTGCAATTAGAGTTTACGGAAATGTCATAATTACGATGATAGTGGAAAAGAACGCAGCTCCTCTTGTGGAGTATTTACTCTATGCTAGTTGTATCTAGACATTATTTTATTTTAAACATAATCATCAAGTTAAGAAAAGAAAGCGACCCTGGAGATCTAAGGCACTACATTCAGATATGAGCTTCATTAACTGTGCCTAAAGTAAGCTGTGCTTTAAAGCTTATATTCATAATAATATCTTCAATTGTGAATGTGGGCTTCAGAGACAGATAGAACTGAGTTGAAATCACGACTCCTCTATTTACTAGCTTTTTAGCCTGGGGCCTAGGCTTAACTGTTCCACACTTCAGTTTCCTCATCTGCAAAATAAGGATGACAATAATACGTACCTCACAGAATTGTTGTGCGGAAGATGCAAGAATCCTGACTCTCCCTGTCCCAGGCAGACAGTGCCTGCCTCAAACAAATGTTAGCTGATACTGTTAACTGTGTTATTTGTCATCATTATTAGGCATTCACTCATATATTCATTCTTTAAATGCCTTATTGTTGTCTATGATTTAATACTCCTGTGCTAGACACTAGAAATGGTCAGTGCTACTCTTTCAGGTGGCAATGGTACCATTTCAGTAATGCCAGGATAATTAGCCCTCCTCAAAAATACAAACTTCATTTGAAATGGCTGAAAGCCTTAAAGCTCATCATTAATGGTCTATTTCCGCACTTTCAATATGGTAAGCATTCACCACACGTGGCTTTTTAAAGTCAAGTTCATTGAAACGAAATAAAAAATTGAGTCCCTCAGTTGTACTAGGCACATTTCATATGGAGAATTTCCATCATCACAGAGAGTTGTATTGGATAGCAATAGATAACCTATAATTGCTTCTCGTTAAAGCGCAAGTAACCAAGCAATCATTCATTATTCATAACTTTGGGTCAAAGTATGTTTAGATCCTTTACTAAGACCATACTTTGAGATGGAGAAAGGAGAAGTGAACATGAAGGCACTGAAAATCTTCCGGACTTTTCCATTTTAAGCTTGTTCAACTTCCGTGCTATGTGCACACACTTACAGCACATAAAATTAAGTCTGTAGCTCAGAAACCTCTGAAAGAAGACACTCCGTGTTTCCCCAAATTACCATTTTAATTGGCACTCCACTGTTTGGCGTTACCCAAGGATATCGGTGCGAGCTAACCTCACTCACGAGGAAACGATATTCACCTGAAAAGATGCTCTAGCGACAAGGTGGGACATCAGTCTCAGAGAGCTTGGTGGGAGTGAGATTGTCTGGAATGCTCTTCTGCCCTTGTGTTGACCTCTCCCCCATCTAACAGCACAGACCTTGTAAGGCTCCAGATACTATACTTTGGTAGGTTTAGAACTTGCTGTCAAAAATGGACCAAAGTACCACTGCATGTACGCACACACATAGTTACCAAAAAAAAAAAAAATATATCAAACAAACAATAACACCCGAAGAAGCCAGCAACTCTATTTGAACAGATCTTACTTTTCAAAGGAAAGTAAAACTCATCACTTCCCAGGTTAGAACAGCTGAGACCCATCAACCAACAGAAAACAATTTGTTCAGAGTGGAAGCTGTCACTGGCTATTACCACGTGGAACGTGAAGAGCCGCTGCAGACCTCGGCTCCCTGATTTAGACAGGCCCGCTCCCATTTCACTTGACAGCTGTGGACACTGGAATAATACGAAACATAACCCAATCAACAGACTGTGAAAAAGCTGAAAGCTAAAGACAGATGTTCAACTGCCATCACCACCCTTCGTATTTAATTATATTTATGTGGGGAAAATAAGTGATAAGTCAACTCCTTTAAGAAGGCCTACTTTGTTATTAGCTTAATGATGGGGTGAGTATTGAGTCCTAGGTCAAACAATGGTCTCCAAATAGCCTAAATCTAAGCTCTAGTGGCAGAGGAGACTACGCTGAATCCGTCTGTGTTTCATACAACACTCCATCCTTCCCTTATTTTTAGAGCTACCTCATTCAACTTCACTGTTCTTTACCAGACTAGCCCGCCAGTGTCAACTCTATATCCAGTAGTGACTGAATGCAGCTAGCATACACCAAGCATTGCTAGACAGACTGAGGATAAGTACGTTTTTTTCCATCTTACTTGAAAACAAAGTTTCCTTTCTCTATTTTGAATGTACAGAGATCTCAAAGAAATCTCAGGAATGAAAAAAAAAAAATACCGTGTCATCTGCTCTAGTGTCTAGAATCAGAAAGTGACTTTTTATAAGTTAATCAGGGGGTCACAAACTTACCTGCCTATAGAGAGCAGGCATAAGAATAAAATGAGTGAAAGGGCCAGGTTTAGCTTCTTCATTAGGGGCCCCACAGAGGGTTATGGGCACTGTGGAAAACTGAAGAATTCCTGCCTGGTCTTCAGTTCAGCCTCTTAATTCCACTCAGGAATGAGGTCCAGGTCCGTCTGTCTGTCCGTCCTTCCTTCCCTCCTTCTTTCCTTCCTTCCTTCCTTCTTTCTTCCCTCCCTTCCTCCCTTCCCTTCCCTTCCCTTTCCTTCTTTCTTAGCTGGAAAGGCAGGATTTTACATAACATCTAATTTTTAAATATTGGCAGTTAATTATATTTTTCCAACAGTGCATGGATCCATGGTTTGGAGGCCAAGCAAAACACATATATATTATGAATACAGATCCAATTTGCAAGCTTTTACTTAAAAGAGTTCAGAATTACTAAATTTTACAAAACATTGTTTCTCATGAGAAGTAAAGATTAAAAAGCCTTTTTCTGAAGGGCGGCAAGGATCGGTGAAATGATCACTGGGCTAAAAGTGGGAGACTGGTGCTCTGCCCAGCAACTTTGTCTATAAGCTGAGTGACTGTGGGCAAATCACATAAATAGAGTCTCAGTTTCCTGCTGTTTCCATTGGGGTCTCGCTTGCCATGTCTACTTCATGTTTTTGGAATATCAAATAGTGAAATTTGATATCAAATTTGATTATCAAATTCCAAATTTGATTTTTGGAATATCAAATAGTGAACACACTTTTTATATTGCACAGTGTCCTAATACAAGAGAATATCATCTCTTGTTAATTTTTCAACAATGATTCATCAACAAAAATGACCATTGCTTATCATTTATGTTACTCCCTCTATCCTTCTGGAGGAAGCAATGGCTCCTGAGTACTAATGCATGATATTCAAATCATACTGCAAGATTTAAGTTAAAATACATGCTCTGCCATTAATTTAAGCACTTCTTTTCACTTAAATGGGGGTCAGTTATCCTGTCTGTAAAATATAATAAAGATGCTCTCCATCCTTATGTAGAGGAATATGATGAGGCAAAAATAAATTAAAATATATTAAGAATTAAGCACAATAAAAATATAAGGTAACATTTTCAACTTTGATTATTATTAACTATTATTTTTCTTTCAAAGGTGTTTTTGTCTATGGAAAAGGAAAACAATGCTATCGTCATATTACTAATTATTAATATTAATAATACTATACATAATACTATTTATTGTATATGTATTCTATACAAAAACACATATTGAATAAAATATCTCTAAAAGTGATGTGAGATAGACACTCTTGCTGACCCTGCTAATACCCACTCCCCCTTTTTTCACTAAGAGTGACCTACTTTTATTTGGGCAGCAACATTCTCAGCCCCAGGCTCAACAATCTCCTTCCCAGAGTCCCTTTCAGCAAGTGGTGGCCATGTAACAGTTCACACTGTGACAGAACAGCAAAGCCCATGGGGGTTTATAGGAAGAAAACCCTTTGCTTTGTCTATGAAAGGAAACAGAGAGCTGAAACTTTCATTCTTCTTAATTCTACCCCAGACACAGACACTGAGACTGAAGCTCCAGAAGAGGTGATCAGGATAGGGAAAAGCCAAGGGAATTGCATATTGGATGTCAGCGACATTGTCAAATGAGAAAATCGATACAGGGAGTTGACTAAGTACACATTTCTTTTCGTATGAGACCTACAATCCTCAACTTGGTTACATCTCTATAAATTGGCTTTCTGATACTTGCAGCCAAACACATTTCCAATTTATGAAGGAAGTATTATTATCTTTATTTTTGCCACCCAGCAATCTCAGATGAAAACTGGTCCCTTTGATTCCAAACTCTATGGTGTTAAGCCCTGTGCTGCAAGGCATGAGAGCCCTTGGCTTGAACAATAAAGTGAGAAGCCATTAATCTTTCTGGAAACCAATTCTTCCATCTATAAAATAGGGATTATAACAAATACTTCATTCATTTTTGTAAGAGCCAAAAGAAAAGTTTATATAAAAGTATTTCATAAAAACTAAAAAGAGCAATAGAAATTAGGTCTATGTTATTATTAATCAAGATTTAAAACCACAGATTCTGCTGATCATAAAATATGATTTTAGAAATTTAAGTGGCATGCACATTTCCTAAATATCCCACCCAGGGGAAAATCAGTGATGGCTGAATTATTTCACGGTTCTCTCAGAAAAGCCAAAGTAACCTAACGTCTCTCTATTCTGTTGGATTCTCCTTGGAAGCTACTTCCAATGTAAGATACTTTCTCTGGCTTTTGCAAATCAAAGGATCAGTTAAAATATCACAGCATTGCCTCTTTAGCCTTCCAAGGCAGAGAATTCAAGATTTGTAAGCTCTTGTGTTACACTCAGTTATTACAGAAGCTACAATTTGGCAGCAGCAGATGTACAGGACAGCAGACTGAATAGCCACATAATTGAAGTAGAAGTTCTAAGACGGATTCTAATGCTGGAATGTACAAGGACTGGTGAGGACATTGGTGTTAAACACTGGACAAAGGGTGTTATCCCTGGAGAAAAGGGATGGACAGGAGGCAGTAGAAACTGAGCACTGAGCATGTTCCAATGTTAGCAACAAAATTAACTAAATATGTATCATTCCTCATTTAATCTTCAAAAAAATTGAGGGGTAGGCATCATCACCTGAGCTTCATAAATGAAACTTAGAGTGGTTTTGTTCTTTGCCCAATTTTACACAGCTTTTAAGAAATATACTTCGAATTCGAATCTTGGTGGCCTGAATTCAGATCACCATCTCAGCCACTAAGGTATACTGACTTTCAGTTCCAATAACTTCACAGAGGTAGGTCAGCTGCTGCCAGATGTCCATGAAATTGTGAAGATTCATGGAAAGTACTTTTTCTAAGAGTTAGCAGATGCAGATACAAATGGGGAGACCTTGCTCTATGAACCACTTTTATGTCTAAGATTGTTATGGTATTTTCAGGTTAGAGCACCCCACAAATACTGACTGAAATGAGTAAAAACCAGCATATGTGTTAGTGTAGTGCAACTATTTAGAGTTCAGGTCCTGCATTCAGAATGGATTTGGATCCAGATTCTGTCACTTTCTGCTGTGTGACTTGGAGCATTAATTTAATATATTTTTGCTTAAGTTTCTTTATTGTTAAAATGAGAATAGTATCAATTCCGCCTCATAGATTTGTCAAGAGGATTAAATAAGGTAATTGATGTTAGCTATTATCTTTAAGAGAAACTTTAGATTGCTAGATCTTCATTGTGTTTATCTGGTGTCTAAAGTTACTCTAATCTGGAGGACAATGGATGCAAAAAAGACAGAAATAAAATGAACTCTAGAAAGTATATACACCGCCATTAATTTGTCTTTCAAAAATTGTTCTTAAAGAAATATAAATTAAACTGATTTAAAATTAATAATTGAAGATACATAGAGAAGTACAGGAGATCATGTGAATGAGCTCCCAAGATGTGGCTATTTATATCATAAGTTATCAATTGTAATAGACAGCTTTTGTGAGCGACTGCTCCAGCCACATCCCCTCTATGAGAACTGTTCCTAACCACTCGTGGTGAAACCAGACAGCTAGGTCAGAACCATGTGACCCTGTCTTCCTCGCCACAGCCAGTCAAACTATTCACTCACTTTGACCGAACAGATTGTGTCTCCCAGGAATTTGGAATTAGAACCCAGAGAATCTCGTCAATCTCTGTCAGACATTTGAACTAGGAAAAGGTGCAACATTGAGGCTGGGCAGTCTGGTACAGGCCGAAGCAGAAAAACAGAAAAGAAAGGTCAGCAGAGAGAGAAGAAAAAACAGTCAGAACTCATGTCCGAAGCTGGGTAGCTGGGATCAAATCAGGACTGTGCTTTTTATTATTTACCTGTTTATGTGCCCTCAGGCAAGTTACTTACCTTCTCCCTGCTCAGCTTCTTCTTTCATGGGGTCCCTGTGATGATTCAATGAGTCAGTATACGTGAGGAACTTGGAAGGGGGCCTGGGGCATGGTACACACTCTGTGATGTTACCTCTAATTGTGACCATCCTCTTCATCCGCCATCATGTGTCTGTATCCACCCGTAAGGGAGATCCATTATCACGTGTCTGCAAGTGAGAGGGACAGACAGGAGGACACCTCGTTCCCTGATAACTTCCTAGTTTCTTGATCTGCTCCTGCGTAAGAGGATTTTGTGCTATTGGATTCCCTGAAACATCCCTGTATCTTTCCAATAAATTATCTTTTTTCCCCTACTAATGATAGCTTAATGTTTTAGCCCTTATAAACACATAATCTCTGAGGAAGAAACACCAATTGGTGCTGCCCGTTGGGATAGTCTGAACAAACTATTCTTGACAGTTTGGTGAAGGATTCGGTATTAAGCACACTCGCTCCCTTGCCCCTACCCCTGAGGTAGCGATTGTTATTGGACTTGATAGAAGTTCTGCAGAGCTCTATTAGAACAGAAATAATCCAAGGGAGTACTAGGCATGAGAGTGATATGAAGCTCACAGATCATAAAGATGCATCCAAATTATTATTATAATCTACATCTAAAATCATTTCTGTTTCATAGCTCCCTCTGGTAAAAAAATAAAACTCATAATTCACTTAGGTAGTTTCCAGACGTGGTTGCTATTGAAAGAAACTCAAAACATATTCCCTAAGACCCTCTTATGCATAAGACTGACATAATCATAAAAAATAAAATGCCATTAAATAGACTATAAATTTCAAAATGATAACAGAAGTGCAATAACCAGCCAGAGAGTTGAAGGAAATAATAAAAGCAAACAAAAATTAAATAGAACTCTGTCCACCCTTCCCCCAATAGGAATAATGCCAAAGCCAAAAACTACTGATCAAAGAGCTTCTGCAGTATGGCCTTGCTCAATTAATGACTTAAGGTTTTAGAGATGGCGGGATAAAATGTTACATGGGCAGCCAAACTACAGTGCCTATAAATCATTAGAATTTAAATAAAAGCATTCCAAAATAGATATATTGTTTGTTTGTACACAAAATAAATGCACTTTGTTAGAACTAAAAGAAAATCCATGTTTGTAAAATATGCAAACTCTTTCCATAAATCTAAATCAGGGATGATTTCTGGCTCTGAAGCTACGTGGTAATGTGCAAAGCATTGCAAAATGAGATTTTGGTGAAACAAGTAATAAAATCAATTAGGAAAGTTTAGTCTTCACTGTAAAATCTAACTGAGCAAATAAACACCAAAGTTCTTTGTAAAGTCCTTGGAGATGAGCTGATCATTGCATTCGCAGCTCTATTAAAAACATTCATCTCATTGTAGGTACTTCACCATGCAACCTGAAAGTATATCTTGGCCAGAATTTATGACTAGTTACACAAGTTGAACTGTACTATAAAGAGTGACCCTTGCAATACCTTTTCCAAAAAGGCAGGGCAAAATGTGCCATAACGTTAACCATGTGACATTCACCAGCCACGCTCACCATTGAATACCAAGCTCCCAGGGTCAATGGTTCCCGAAACGCCTACCATGGTGGCACTGAGATTTTACATCCAATTAAATCTTTCTGTGACAGACACTGCACACCCTAATGCTCCACCCATCCTCTTCTGTCCATGCTCAAGATACCTTTACTTTGTTTAGACAGCAATGTGCCCAGCTCCAAAGAATGAATCATGCAATCCAGTTGTCTTTTACCACATTTTTGCTTTCTGGATTCTCCTGCAGTTATGGTTGTATAATCCATTTCTGGGCAATGATACATAAAGTAAAATCTTTGAGGTGAATGTGGGGGTCTATTCCTAGGAAAAAAAAATTTTACAGATAATTTTGCTTCTACCATCTGCTTTCTGCCTAGAGCTGCAACATAAATAATGCATGGGACAAAAAAGATATTTGAGGATAATTGAGCAAAAAGGTGGGAAGCCCCCAAGTCCTTGGTGTCATCACTGGGCTGTTGAACCCATTCTGGAAATGCTGCCCTGGACTTCTTAATGAGATATTAAATGTCGACATTGTTTAAACCATTATTCCTTTACTGGTCATCAAGTTCATCTTATTAATTATTAATGCAAATCTTTCTCTGTCCTCCTCATAACTGTCATTGTCTTGGGCTTGCAATCAGGTCATCAGACCTTCAGGTTGATAATGAAATCAACCGTTTACTCATGCTCACTCTGCATCAGCTGTAAGGTACTCCGTGTTATCTCATGTACTCTTCACCAAACCCTATTCTGTAACTTGAAGCACAGAAATGTTCAAAAACTTGCCTGAAGTCACAAAACTAGTAAGTGAGAAGGCTGAGTTTTGAATCTGAGGAAGCGTTCAGAGTTCTGGCTTCAAAGTTATTCCTCCTTTCCATCCTGTGTTCCATCAATACTTCACTTTTTCAGGATCAGGTTTCAGCAATCTGTCACAAACGAAAAGGAAGCTTGCATAGATAAATACCTAGAAAAGGGATTCCAACAATGAATGAAGTGCATAATGCTTTGCTTCTGGTGCAATTCTGCATGATATGGAAGTTGTTGAGACGGCAGCCCTAAAATTGTATTGCTAGCTCTACATTATCACCTCAGGTATAAAATGGTCAGACAAAGGCAGTCTTGTTTGGACTGGTGAAATATATGAGGTTAAAAAATCATTTTTAACGAATGGATCAAGAAAATGTGAGAGAGATATATATATGTAATGGAATATCACTCAGTCTGAAAAAGGGCACCCTGTCATTTGCAACTACATGGATGGAACTGGAGGACATTATGTTAAGTGAAATAAGCCAGATAGAGAAAGACAAGTACTGCATGGTATCATTTATATGCAGAATCTAAAAAAAAACGCCAAACTCACAGAAACAGAGAGTAGAAAAGTGGTTGCCAGGGACTGGGGGGTGGGACAAATAGGGAGAAGTTTGTAAAAGGATACAAGTTTTCAGCTATAAAATGAATAAAGTCTGAGGATCTAATGTATAATATGGTGACTATCAGTGATAGTATTGTATTGTATAATTGAAATTTTCTAATAGAGTAGAATTTAATATTGTCACACACACACAAAAAAAGGTAAATATGTGAGAAAAAAGAAACACCCATCATCCTACCACTCCAACATAACTGCTATTAAATGTTTGTGCTGTTTTCACAATGTATATATATATATATCAAATCGTCACATTGTACACTTTAAATATCTTTATTTGTCAATTATACCTCAGTAAAGCTAAAAGAATGTTCATAATGCTATTTCAGACTTTTTTCTATTGTTAAGTGTACATATAAGTAAGTAAATATATATATTTTAAACAGAAACAGAATCACATTCTATTTCACAATCTTTTTCTCTAAAAATATATAATGAACATCATTCTACCTCAATAAATATATACTTATTAAATTATTTTAAACTCGTGAAAATAAAATTGGTACATTAATCTAAAAGTATAAAAATGTTTCGTTGTTTAAGTTTTACAAATTCAAATTGGTACTATGAGTTTTTAGTATTGGCTAATGTCAGATTTCTCATATTTAGATTCTGATAACTACATTGACTTCATTTCAAGGGGAAAAGAGATGTCCTTTCTCTCTTCTTCTGCTGACTTGCTTTACCCTCATTTATTTTTCTGGATTCAATTTAAGATAGACCAGTCTCAAAAAACAACAACAACCCTCTAGACTCTGTTGACCATTTATAACCCTAATTGCCGCTGAGAGAATCTTATTTATTGTATGACCTTGGACTCTGAAACTGTTTCTTTATCCATAAATTGGGATAAAAATACCCTGCCTGCTTTCTCTTCACAAGTAATGTGAGATTCAGTCTTTCACTGGTCAAAAACAAAAGTCTTTAAAATATGCAGTGTTACATAAATATAAGGTGGTAGTATCCACTGATAATCTTTTTTTTTTTTAATGCCTCTCATGTGTTCATGAGTTTTACTAAATGTCATCATGTCATAGTTTTCAATGATTTGGTTTCAGTAAAAAAGTAGCAGATCCAAAGGTAACTGAATTAATTAAATCTTGGTTTTTGTTTGTTTGTTTAGTAGATTTTATCCATATTATATCCATGTGTGCTTGTGCTCAGCTCCTGTGCTCGCTCTTCCTCCTACTTCATATCCTTTGGACTTAACAAAGAAAAGGACGGAAACACTAAAAAGAGCCCATAGTAAATATATATATATATATTTTCAATTAATCTTCTTCCATAAACAGGAATAAATCCACTTCTATCCTCTCACAGTTGAGGATGTACCTCTAGCTGGGGTATCTGGATGTTTGAATGGCCATAGCACAGTCCACATTGGATCCTATCAAACCGTCTTGGCTATAAATGTTTACAATTCAAAATTCAAGACTAAGATAATCATGGAAACATTTAAGGATGAGTCAGAAAGGCTGGGTGGGCTCCTGTGGCCTCTCAGAAGGCAAATGTAGACTTGGGAGGTAAGGGTGGAGCCTCCCTTAGAGCACATGTGGGAAGAAGCGGAAGAACAGGTGACAGTGCATTGGAGATGAGGGACAAAAACAAAGTCTACTTGTTCTCTCATTCAGACACTCCAAGTGGACCTGTAAGGGAACAGATAGTGCCCAAAGCCATCGCAGTGTTGGCTTTTACTAGAGTTTGTTAAATGTGAGGTCTAATAAAAGTGTGGTGCCTGAAGCCTAGCGAAGAGGTTGTGCATTTGCTTCTCCTCCGCCCGTGCATTGGCTTCCGCTAGAAGTAGTGCCTCCAGTGGGAGAACAGGAGCAGCTAAAGATGGGTCAAATGTGGTGTGATTCTCTGACATCAGAAATTCTGCAATCGAAACCTTCCAGGGGCCACCCTGTGATGTAGTGGTTAAGTTCAGTGCGCTCTGCTCAGTGGTCTGGGGTTCGTGGCTTTGGATCCCAGGCATGGACCTATGCCACTTATCAAGCCATGCTGTGATGGCATCCTACATACAAAATAGAGGAAGACTGGCACAGATGTTAGCTCAGGGCCATTCTTCCTCAAGCAAAAAGAGGAAGATTTGCAACAGATGTTGGCTCAGGGCCAATCTTCCTCACCCAAAAAACTTCTTCCATTTATAAATCCATCTTCAAACTTTTTTGTGGGATGCTCACTGTACCTAAGACTCATGAAAAGACTGTCTCATTTTATTTCTTATTTTATTGATGAAGAAACTGAAGGTGGCAAAGCTGTAACTTTCCCTAGTGGCTACTGCTAGTGGCTACTCAGCTAGCACGAGATGCAGATGGAATCCAAGTTTCCTTCAGTCATTCTGGATCTTCTGCAGTTCATTCCCAGGAATGCTTCTATGTTTTTCCTCTATACTAAATTTATTTTTAGTTTTCATTTTTCTTGCTTGATCTCAAGTCCATCTGCCCACTGCTGGTCAGTAATAAACTCCCTTATCTGAGAATGGAACATTGCAGACAAAGTCGGTGGGAATGGAAACAAGGGTGTTTCCCCTCCAAGCCCTTAACAACTCCATTTCAGGGACTTCTGGGGGGAAATTAGCCCCTGAAAACCGTTCTGCTTCTGCAGCTAGAAAATTACCTGAGGGAAAAGGCACTTTTAAAATCTAGTATTTCTTGGCATCAGATCATTCTGTTTGAGAGAAAGGGAAACTGTTGGCACCCCAAATCCTGATGGCAGCAATAACTGCACTAGGTCCTAGAGTCACACATGTTTTAAAACCCAGGCTGCAGCAGCAAGGGCACTTTTACCTGACTTTCTGGAACACACAGTAACATTTGTAGGGGAGGGAGAAATTCACCTTAAGTTCTAGGAGGCTGTAGCTGTGGCAGCGGCATGTTAGTAAAGAATTACCTGTTGTTACCTCTCCTGTTAAGAGAGAGATGCATTAAATATTTCCATTCCACTCCCCACTAAAAAGTGGGTAGTGGGAGGCATGTGTCGTAAATAACACCACTTCACAAATCCCCTCAGATCTGCCTACAGCTTTAGAAGTACTTGCTGCACAGGTCTAGACTCCCACCCCGGATAAATCACCACAAAGCTCCGTGTCCCCAACAGGGGGCTGTTAATTAGTTTTAAAGGCTCCTGCAGTTCCTCTAGTGCTTCAAGGAAGTACACAAACCCAGCAATATGAAAAAATACTCTTTTTTTTATGGTCAGCACAGGCTGAGATTTTATGAGCTTCCCAGGGTTGTATGAAAGTTAAGCTGTATGCAAATGTGCAAAGAGAAGGCTGTTAAAATTGACTGGGATAAATGCTTTGTTTATCTTGCAGCTGGAATGCAGCAGAACACCACTTAAGTGGAAGGGAGAGAGCAAAGTATGATGCGCATTAGGCTGCAAGGCCTGGGGCAAGGTAGCACAGTGCTGTACCTCCAGACTCATTCCGTTGGGCACCCAGCCCAGCTTTGGTGCTGTCCTTCTTATTCCCAGAGAGCAAAACTTTGTCTTAGTAGACTAGGAATAGAAAGTCTGAGAATTTTAGCATTGTAGAACAGATATGGAGCTTAAAGAAAGGGTCTCTTCTCCCTCCCTCCCATATTACACGTAAAGAAAATGAGATCCACGGGAGCTGACCTCAAAAACAGTCATGCCTGCCCTCTTCACTGCATAGTAGAGCCAGCAGAGACCACGAGATGGTTATTTACCAAGGCAAAGACTATTGGATTTGATTCCCAGTTTAACAAATATTTATTAATCATCTACCAGGACAAGGGACTGTGTTCTGAACACTGGGAGCTCTGAACAATCTCAGCACTCAAAGAACTTCTATATCAGCTTTTCTTCTTGCTGTGATCAAATGCTGTCCCTGTGAGGCCATGCAATCTTTCTTCTCTTCCACATCTCATAAGACATTCACCAGACGTCTAACATTCACCAGAGGCTGGGGCATTACTATTATAGCAGCTAATGCACAGTGACTGTTTGCTCCACACCCAGTACCGGAATAAGAGCCCTGTAAGGGACATCATTGAATCCTCCCCCTAACCCCTCACCCACCCCAGAAAAACAAAAACAAAACTTGAAATAGGTACAATGATTACCACTCCCATTTTACAAAGAGTGCACCTGAGGCATAGAAAGTTTAATTGCCTGGCCTGTGTGTGGTAGAAGAATACACTGAACCCTTATTTTCTGACTCCAGGGTCTGAGTTCCTTATGTCCGCACAATACCTCCTCCCATTATAAGTTAAGCACTTGTTTATTGACCAAAATTTCTTTATCTGAGAGTCCCTAAATCTGTAGCAATGGCCACTACTAGGTCATGTAAAACATGATCTGATACCTGAAAGAATAGCAGAATTCCAGACTCTGGATAAAAACAAAAAAGATAGACACATGCATAAATATATAGATTTGTTAAAACAGCTAAAATGTAGATAACTAAATGCCAGACCAACAGCTCAGACTCACAATTGAGCCAACAGGTGAAATAGAACACCTGATAAATACGCACACCTACTCTTACCTGATTTATAGGCACCCTGACTCCAGCCTTCTTTCCCTTCAGTAAATTCTCAAGACTCCTGTTCCCTTTATGCTCATCCAGCCTCCACGACACCTCAAAACCTACCCCTTTTTCATATTTATGGTTATGGAGTTTTCCTCCTTAGGGAATATCAGATAACTTGGAGAACTCACCGTTTTCAGGTAGCATGAAAACATCCTCCCAAATTTCTCTAATTACCTAAAAGAGTTTTCCCTTTGTTAGAGGTGTGAACAGCCATCTCCCTATCCTATTTTCCTAATCTGCCTGGATAGTACGACTGATTTATCAGTCTTACCTGGCATTTTTCTATTGTTTTTTGTTTTAAGGGAAAAAAGCCAAGATATTCAGAGTTACCAAATAAAATTAAAAAAAAATTAAACATCTGAGAAGACTTTAATATTTCTATTGCAGGTACACAGTATATTTAAAACTTTTTTTTTTTTTTTAATTCAGATGATGTTTAAGATGGTCAAGTCAAATCAAAGGGAGGAACAGTGGGATCTCTCAAAGATAAGCAGGGACGTAATGAGCTGAGTCAGCAGTTGGGCACAAGGTGAGCTGATTCCCTGGCAACTGAGGAAGAGCCACAAATGAATGGGAAAAAGTTGGATATTTAGTAAAAGTGGTTGGCAAAATTGACTGGTTGTATAATCAAGTTATGCCACACCACATAGAGGCATGTCACATAGACACATAAATTCCAGATAATTTAAGGTGTTATTTTAAACAATAAAAATATAAAATTCTAAAATTGTACATAAAGATTTCACTGACCTCTGTGGTTACTTGAGGTGGCAAACTCTCTTAGCTAAAAAAAAAGGGAATTAAAAATCTCAACCCAGGAATATATTTTAAATATATGATATAGAAATAAATGACGTCATTAATAAGTAATGTGCCCTTGAAAATAAATAAGGAAAGCACTCACACAATAATAGACAAATGGACTATGAATATGAACAAATGTTTTCAAAAGAACTATGAATATAATATGGCTAATAAACATGTGAGAGAACGTTTAACTTCTCTCGACAATGAAAAAGAAATTCATATTTAAGAAATGGGTATTCTATTTGCTATCAAATTGTTTCAAGGTTGGCGATGGTGCAGTGAGGCAGCTTTTTCAAATGCTTCTATTAGAAGAATAAAATAACACAGTGTTCCTTGTAAGGCAATTTGGTTCTGTGTTTCAAGATCGTTAAACATATTTCTACTGTCTACCAAATGATTCCATTTCTCAGAATTCATCTTAAAAAAAACACTATCTTAATGTTCAAAAAGATGCTCACAATATTTATAATAGCAAACAAGAAAATGGAAACACTCTGCATGTCCAATAAAGAGGTGTGGTCATTCTATTTCAGAATATTCATATAAAGGAATGTAGCAGCTCATGTTCCCAAAAAATAATACCAAGGTGAGAAAAAATGGTCATGTTTAAATAGTCAGTTATCACAAAGCAGAAAAAAGTTTAAAAAACGTATTACTAGTGATTTGTGGTCAAGCAAAGAAAGAAATTTGAGAATTGGTTTTTTCTTTTTCTATTTTTTTAAGGAGTTAATAAACATACTTTGGAGAATTTAGTTATCATGTTACAAACTTTTTTTAATGCAAAGGAAATATAGCAAATGTAAAACTTGACAAATCTAGAGCAATCTGTTCCGTTGAGAACAGGATGCTTGTTTAGACTTGACTAAACGTTGAATCTAGTTATCTTTAGACAGTAATATATACCTAGAGCTTGTAAGAATTAGATCGTGAACCTTCTGTCTGGAACAAGGACTATGTGCCATTCAGATAATTGGAAGAGAGAAGTTGGATATGCAGGAGGCACGGCCAGAGGACTGAATTATGGCCCCTGCCACAGACTGTGCAGCTGAACCAGGGTCACCATCAACCCCACATCTCAAACGGCACATTTGCAAGAAGGAGAAAAAAACAACTGTTCCTCCCGACTCTTTACTGCCACTTGCCAGAAAATATCCTTTGGCTATAACCATAAAAGTAAATGGCGCCCCCTGGAGTTGCAGTGCATAACCAGCTTAACTTCACATGGCAGTCTTGAGCCATGTTACAGGATGACAGCAACTAGGAAGATCAGAGGGCACTTGGAGGATGGGTCTAGAAAAGACTGGTGGGTCCAGACCGTGAGGAATGAGAAGAGGAAAAGCTATGCCCCCCGACCCATATTTCCCTGATCCTCTTAGTGATGTAGGGGAAATACATGCCTAGAAGAGCAGGAATCTGATCATGTCTGACTGTCCTCTGGAGTGGCCTGTGGGGAGAGAGGGTGTGATGGGGCAGGAGATAGACAGGAGGACTCAGTACACGGTTGAGAAATGTGCAGTTAGAATGAAACAACACGCCAGTCTATAACACTAGGAAGAAAATTCCTCTCTTGAGAGTTTGCTGTTAGGATCAATTGTCCATGCATTTGTCCACGCGTATACACATGATACTTGGTAAGCGGTAAATGCTTAAAAATGATAACGTTATATAAAAACAGCTTCATCCCACCAGCATTTTAGCAAATTCTAGAGAAACTATTCTTTTTTTTTTTTTTAAGGAAGATTGGCCCTGAGCTAACATCTGTTGTCAATCTTCCTCCTTTCTTCCTTTTTTCTCCCCAAAGCTCCCAGTAGATAGTTGTACATCATAGTTGTACATCCTTCTAGTTGCACTATGTGGAATGCTACCTCAGCATGGCTTGACGAGCAGTGTGTAGCTCTGCCCCCGGGATCCAAATCGGTGAACCCTGGGCCACCAAAGTGGAGTGCACGAACCCAACCACCACGCCACCAGGCTGGCCCCAGAAATTCTATTAAATATTTTTTTTCATTTTTTTGGGAAGGATGGTTGGCCCTGAGCTAACATCTGTTGCCACTCTTCCTTTTTTTGCTTGAGGAAGATTGTCACTGAGCTAATATTTGTGCCCATCTTCCTCTATTTTGTATGTGGGATGCCGCCACAGCATGGCTTGATGAGTGGTACGTAGGTCCATGCCCGGGATCTGAACCCATGAACCCTGGGCTGCTGATGCAGAGCACATGAACATAACCACTACACCACCGGGCCAACCTCTAAATATTTTTAAATATTTCTTGTTCTGTGTTAGAAGGAGCCAGGGAACCAAGACTCTCTTAGTGTTGATAACAGGTCCAGTTCCACCATTACTAGCTACAGAGGAAATCTCTCCAACTCCCTAGACCTCCACTTCTTCACATGTAAAGTAGGAATCAGTGTAATACTTTCCCTTCCCAATGAGATCATGTCTATAGAGTGACTCTACACTTTGAGAAGATCCACATAATTGCAAAGGATATTTTGTGTGTGTGTGTGTTCGCATGCACGTGTGTCTTGTGTTTCTTAACCCTCCTTTTTCTTTGTTTTCACTAGCCGTCAACACCTCAGAAAAATGTAAAAGGAGCTTGCATGCTTTGTTTTGAAACAAAAAGGATACCTGAGAAATCATTCTGCCTTGTTCCTCTTTGGGGGTGGAAGAGAAACCCTGGCAAGAGAGCAGAAGGCAGCAACCAAGTCCTTGAGTTCTTGGGGACTGGGAGCAAGCAAAGAGAAGGGGGCAGAGAAAGGGTCCACAGGTCAAAATCTGAAGGAGATCCCTCTCCTCCAACAGTGCCCAGCTGCCCCAGGGGAAACCTTTCCTGGTGACTCCCGGGAAGCTTTCCTTGAACTTGGGGCATACAGCCTTGGAGCTGATTGAGGGCACTCCCTAGCTAAGTATTTTGGTTTTAACCAAGAGAGAGGAGAATCCATTTCTGAGCACATTGTTTGGACAGATTGAGACTCTGTTGATTGTGTCATGATTTCTATATGGACCCAGGAGTTCCTGCTTTTTAATTAAGACTGTAGGTTTTTCTACTGACTTGCCATATCTAACACCAAGTGAACACGATAGAATCCATCACTTATCTGCCTCTCACTTTAATAAAAATGCCAGAGTTTCGAAATTAGAGTGAAAGCATGTACAGGTGCTAGTTTTGTAAATAAATTTAGAAGAAAGTCAGTCAATGCTAGCAACTCATTTTCTGGGGGATCATTGGGACATTTGTACTTCTTTCCTCTACTTCATGGATTCAGAAACCAAAGGGTACCAGATGAAAAAGTTTCTTGGTCTGGATATTCACCTGTTAGCACAGATCTTACCTAAAAAAAAGTATTTGCACAGATTCTTCCTCTTCTCTCTATGCTTATTTTTGATGTAAATGACTTGCTAACATTGAGCTTCATTAACTCAAAAATATGTGAGCCTTGTCATTTTTTTTGTTTTCAGCATTCAAAAAAGTGTTTTATAAATTATGAAAAATTATCTCTGATAAGACTAAAGTCACAGCATGCCCATGATTTGGAGCACAGGCATCCACATTCCATCGTTCCAATATTAACAATAATTAATCATTCCATCATTAACAATAAACATAAAGGCAAATGTTATTGCATGTTTTCCACATATAAGAAGGAAGCATTTTCCAATTCCAAAATTTAGTATAATAATATCATTCAGGTATTACTTTTCTTTCCTTTTCAAATTTTTAATTCTACTTTTCCTAGACACCCTCAAGAAACTTACAGGGGCACTTATTTCCTAATGATAATCACAGGTGGCATTATTTTTCTGTATCATGGAAGAAAGACTGTGCCAACGTGGGACTTGGGTGCCTCTCATGAGTTGGAGTGGTAGAGATGTCAGGAAAATTGGGGGAGGTAGTAACTGCAGAATCTGAAAGATGCTAAGACTGCTCTACTGTCCAAACTGGTCAATACTCAGTCTTCTTTAATTTAGCCCCCGTCTCCCCTCCCAATCCCCCACACCTCATACAGACACTAATCCATATGACTTCCAAAAGTCAAGTTGTGATGATGTAGCACTTCCTCTAAATCTTTAAGAGCCAGCATTGGCTCCCTATTGTTGGCTCAACAAGCCAGCACTCTTTGGACTAATGTTCAATACTCTTCAGGACTTTTACTCTTCCAACCTACATCATTCCCAATTACTCTTCAACTTGAACCCTCACCATGAGCTAACGAGAGTTTCCACTGATTTTGAATGAGAGGCATTGCCCTACTTTAGGTTCCAGAAAGCCATGCACGGAGTAGTAGTTCACACGGGGAAAAAGATTCTAAGGCATAGGTACTGAAATAGATTATACATGATCTAAAGAGAGCGTTTAATTGTTTTTGGTTTTTTGGTGAGGAAGATCAGCCCTTGCTAACATCTGTTGTCAATCTTCCTCTTTTTGCTGAGGAAGATTAGACCTGGGCTAACATCTGTACCCTTCTTCCTCTATTTTGTATATGGGATGCTGCCACAGCATGGCTTGATGAGGGGTGAATAGGTCTGCGCCCAGGATCCGAACCTGTGAAGCCTGGGTCGCCAGAGCTTGCAAACTTAACCACTATGCCTCCTGGCTGGCCCTGAGAACCTTTAATTTTTAGATGCTTTAACACTGGCATAAAATGTAATTTCATCCTTGAGATTTTACAATTGTGAATGCCATGGTGTGTACCTATGCATGTTTCAGGTGAGTTTGAGGAGCATTACACCTTCTGCTTTCAAGTGCTGAATGATTGAAACAACAACAATTTACTGAGCACCTATAATGTCTCAGACTCTCAGCTAAGTATTTGTTTCTGTATTTAATACTCACAATGAGTCAGTGAGACATGGCAACAATTATTTTCACTTTACAGATGAGAAAGCTGAGTATCAATGAGGCTAAGTGACCTACCCAAGGATAAATAGTCAGTAACTGAACCAGGATTCAAATTTGGATTTGTTTGATTTCTTTGTCAACATAGGCTTCCTGGAGGAGGTAGTTTGGACTTCAGTTTGAATGAAGGTCTATTGATCACCCAGCCTTCTGAATAGTTGGCTAACTTACTAATATGCTACCCTTGTCATCTAAAAATTGTATAAAACTCAGTTAATTTCAATCCTCAAGCACAAATACACCCCATCTCTCCTTCTTGCCAGAAGTACTGATAATCTTCAGGAAGTCAGGAAATAAGATTATGCTACTAACCATTTTATCTCCAGCGTCTAGCATGGTGGCTGGCACATGGGTGGTGATCAATGTCTCTTAAATGAATAAAGGAAAAGCAGGTCCTAAGATAAATTTTGTACCAATATTTCTGGGGATCCTAGAGAAGTGGACAAGCCAGCTCATCCAAGGATGCCAAGCAAATGATCACTCAAGCAAGACTTTCCTGGATACTTATGTATGCAGACTAGAACCAGGTGCTAAATCTAGATTAAAATCAGTCTGGAGGAGGTGGATGTTAGGTCTCCGTCCTCCAAAAGCTCAAAATCTGATCTGGTTCTATCTTTCAGTACATTTCCTATGGTCTATACCAAGCCTCCAAAGATGTAAATAAAACATTCAGGTTTCTTGCAGCAACGTTACTCCACTATACTTCATGCAATAATGCAGCACTTTGAAACAAGCTTTATAATGAGGCTGTGAATTAAAGTGATGCATTGCTTTTCTGAGGTACAATATGCATCACAACAGCCTGTATTAACAATTTAAAACCATATAATGTGCTTTATAAGCTAATAAAGTAGCTGCCTCTAAATGATTTATCAAATATGAATAATGCATCCAGAAATAACTTACAGGAACAGGGCCAGCCTCCTCCTCTCCCTTGCTAGCTGGCTTTCTCCACAGATGACACTGAGGATGCATGGGAGCTCAGTTACTGAGTTCCAGACACCAGCCTCCTGCTCTGGCAGGAAGCCTGCCCAAGGTCTCCCCAGAGCCTCCCTGCCCATTCTTCTGTTCCCAATATTCCAACCATCCTTTCTGCCTCTTCCCATTTCTGCCTCTCTCTCTACCCCTTTATTCCTCCTCTCTAGGCTTCTCCCATTTTGGGGTCTTCCTAATTCCCTCATCCTTCCTGCTTCATTTAAGAGAAGCAAGGGGCTATCCTAGAAAGCTTCCACATAGGAGCAGTTATATATAGTAGATTAAGTAGTCAGTAGATTAACTAGTCAGAAGGGAGAATTCTGAGGGCTCATAGCCTAGAAAGAGAACAGTTATACATGGTTTCTAGACTTTTAAGATACATTCATATAAGAGTTTAAGCAGCCCAAACCCCTAAATACTAACTAGATTTCATGCTCAAAATTTTGTCTTCTGAGCACTGCATTTGTGAACTCTAACAGTGATTATCTGAAGACTCAAAGCATAGTGGATCTCTGTCTCGGCTTTTTTGAGTAACTAGATTTTAGAAATAATATACATATGTACAAAACCAAAGGCAGAGAGGAGACATTTTCAAGAGAACCTTGCTCTTCCTGACAATGAGAAACAGTTAACTCTTGAGAAACCCACTGGACAGCCTAAACAAACTCAATTTCAACTTTTCATGAGCACTGTGTAGGAGAAAAATGACCCGTGACTGCCACAACCCCTAGCAGAGAAGCACAAAAAGAACAAACACACTATAGGTTGAGATATTGAAGAAAAAGCTGACTTTCTACAAATTCATGAAATACATGTGGAGGCTGGCAAAATGGATTCTAAAGAGCTCTAGCCACATATGGAGTCTGCTCCCCCACAAAAACTCATTCCCGTGCCAAATGCAAAGGGATAATGTGCCAAAGACAGCATGCAGGAAAGCTGAGAGAAATCCCTTTTTCACAAGTACACTGAAGCTATCTTCTAAAAGTTGGAATAGGTCAGCAAAGAGGAGAGAGATCTCTGGAGGCACAGAAAGCAGGAGGTGGCTGGGAATTAGATAACAAAGAGAATTCCTCAGCAACCCAAAAGCTTAGAGCTAGTCTGTAAAGTAAAGAGAGATCTCCCAGCATTCAGAAATCTGGAAGCATGTCTGTAAAGCATAAAGAGATTTCTGGAATATCTCTAGTGTTCATATCCCAAGCTTTCATAAAGGAAAAATCCTGAAATGGCCCTCAAAATTTTGAAATTAGAAATGAACTACATTAATTAAACTCCACTAATGCCCAGACCCAGATCATCAAAAAAATTAAACTCTCTCACACTCCCTTTCCCAATATTATCTTAACAGAAGAAGTGGTGTGCCCTTTTTTGGCATTAGACATTGTTTATCTCAGTCCCTAGTGTTCCTTTACACAAAATGGCTGGCATTCAATCAAAAATTTCAAGGCACATGATGAAGCAAGGGAATGCATCTCATGGCCGAGAGAGAAAACCCTCAAGAGATAGTCCAGATGAAATTAATAGAGACATTAAAATAATTATGATGGATTTTCCACTTCTGGCCATGGCAGAGTGGCTTTTACCAGATTATCCCTCCTGCCATAACAATTGTAAAACTGGATAAAATATAGTAGTTAGCTGTTTTTTTAGGCAGTAGAAAACAGATAGCACAAGACTTTGAATATAAGAGAAGGGGAACTCACGAGTTGAGCTCCTCAATCACTTGTTTGGGGAAAGTTTCCCTATTTGGACAAAAATTGATGCAGCTCTAGTAGAGCAGGACTGTCCTATTGAAATTAAGAAGAAGAAATCAGAATCTGAAGCTGCTGAAATGGGTCAAATCTGTGGAATGGAATATTGGAGAAATGGAGGCTATGAAGACAAGTAGCCCAGAATTCACTAAGTGGTCCCCTATGAGTCTGTGGTTGATAAATGGGCTATATGTGTTCAGGAATAGACGAACTAAGACTTACTGGAGAGCAGCTGCTATGAGGTAGAAAGTGCAACAGAGATACTAGAGGTGGAGCATTACTGAGAGAAAAGTAATGTTGAGCGATATTGGAGTACTGGCTGTGCCAGAGTACAGAGATCTCATGAGTAACTTCTTAACAGCCAGCTAAAATAATAGGAAGACCACTCCTTATGAGTGAAGATCACACCTTAGAGTAAGACTTACCTTACACTCACCTTGAGGAAGAATAAAACCAAGCCTTAACAAGACCCTCAGGGGAGACAGAGTTTGAAGGTTGTGTCTTATCAAGTTTGAGGGGCTTGGGAAACAGTAAGTATTCCACAGATCTGCATCAATGAGTCAAAAACAAGCCTACATATTTAAGGCAATCAACCTTTTATGGAACTGCCTGCTGAAACAAGAATACTTATTCTGCAGTTATGTTTCTATACACCAACAATAAACAATTCAAAAAAGGAAATTAAGAAATCAATTCCATTTACAACAGCATCCAAAGAATAAAATACCTAGGTGTAAATTTAACCAAGGAGATGAAAGACTTGCATGCTGAAAATTATGAAAGATTGAAGAAAGAAATTAAAGACAACTTAAAAACATGGAAGGACAATACATTTTCATGAATCGAAAGACTCAATATTGTTAAGATTTCAATACTACCCGAGGTGATCAACAGATTCAATAAAACAATATAAAAATTCCAATGGCGTTTTTTTTCTTGCAAGAAAGAAAATCTGCTCCTCGAATTCATATGGAATTAAAAGGAGCCTTGAATAGCCAAGTCAATGTTGAAAAAGAACAAAGTTGGCTTACTCACTATTTCTGATTTTAAAACTTAGTAGGAAGCTGTAGTAATAAAAAAACAGTGTGGTTCAGGCATAAGTATAGAAATAGAGACCAATGGAACAGAATTAAGATTCCGTAAGTTTGCCCATATATTTATTACTAATTGATTTTCAACAAAGGTGCTAAGACAATTCAATCAGGAAAGAAGACTCTCTTCAGTGGTTGGTGTTAAGACAATTGAATATCCATATATAAAAGAATGAAGTTGGACCTCAATCTCAAACCATATACACAAATTAGTTTAAATGGATCATAATCTAAATATAAGAACTAAAACCATGAAACCAATAGACAATAACATACAGGTAAATCTTCATGACCTTAGATTTGGCAACAAGTTCTTAGATATGAAACAAAAAGCACGTACAAGAGAAAAAATAGATAAATAAGACTTCATCAAAATTAAAAAATTTTATGCTTTAAAAGGCATTATCAAAAAAAACCAAAAATGCAATTTATAGAATGAAGAACCTACAGAACCTAAAAAAAATTTGTCCAGAACATATAAAAACATCTCATAACTCAACAACAAAAATACAAAAAAAACTAATTAAAAAATCGGCAAAGGACTTGAATTGACATTTCTCCATAGAAGATATTCAAAGACCCAGGAAACACATGAAAAGATGCTCAACATCATTAGTCATTAGGGAAATGCAAATAAAAACTACAATGAGGTACTACATCATGCCCACAAAGATGGCCATAATAAGAAATAGAAAATAACAAGTGTTGGCAAGGATGTGGAAAAATTGGAACCCTTATACGTTGCTGCTCGGAATGCAAAAAGGGTCAACTCTGTGGAGAAGAGTTTGGTAATTCCTCAAAAAGTTAAACATAGAATTATCATATTTTCCCACAGTTCTACTCCTAGGTATATACCCCAAAGAATTAAAAACAGGTCCTTAAACAACTTTATGTACATACAGGTTTGCGACAGAACTATTCACAATAGCCAAAAGGCAGAAATAGCCCACATGTGGATCAATGGATTAGTAGATAAACATATTACGCTATATACACACAATGGAATATTATTCAACCATAAAAAGAAATGAAGTACTGATACGTGCTATGACAAAGTTACCTGAAAATCATTATGCTAAGTAAAAGAAGCCAGACAAAAAAGCACAAATATTATATGATTCCATTTATGTGAACTATCCACAATAGATAAATCCACAGAGACAGAACACAGATTGGTGGTTGCTGGGGGCTGGGACAGGAAAGGACGGGGAGAAACTGCTTAATGGGGTAAGAGATTTTACTTTGGAGTGACGGAAATGTTTTGCAACTAGATAGAAGTGGTGACTGAACAACATTGTGAATGTACCAAATGCCTCTGACCTGCTCACTTTAAAAGGGACAATTTTATGTTATATGAATTTCACCTCAATATTTATTAAAAATACATAAAGCAAAAATAGAACTATAGAGAAATATAAATAAATTCTATATTGGAAATTAAAATAAATCCATAATTTCAATAATTCATAGAACATTTAGATAAAAAATTGTTAAGGATAGAAGATATGGAATAAACAACAAGAACAACTACAAATGACTATGAACCAACTTGACTGAACTGGCAGTTCGAGAACATTATACTCCCATTCTGAAGAATACACATGAATTTCAAAGGAACATGCAATGTTAATTGAGATAAACCATATACCGAGCCATAGAACAAGTTTAATAGATATTATACAATTGAAATAAGCAGAACATATTTTCTGACCACAAGGTATTCAGTTAGATATCAATAACAATAAGATCATGAAGAAAATCTCCAAATATGAGGAAATTAAACAACAGAATTTCAAATAATTCATGGATAAAACATACATCACAAGGGAAATGAGAAAATATTTCAAACTAAATGATAATGAAAGTATAGACTATCAAAATGTACAAAATGCAGCTGAGCATTGATTATAATGAGTTTTATAGCTTTAAATGCCTATATTAGAAAATGAAGAAAACTGTAAAATTAATAATCTAATGTTCCAGTGTGTAAAAGTTAGCAAAAGAAGAATAAAATAAGTCCAAAGCAAAAAGAAAAATGAAGTAATAAGAATAAAAGCAAAAATGAATTGAATAGAAAATGGAAAAACAATATAGCAATCAGCAAATTTAAAGGTGTTTCTTTAAAAAAATTAATAACATTGATAAAAACCCAAGATGGCTAATCATGGAACACAAGAGAAAATTCAAATTATCCATATTAAGAATGCACAAAGGAAACATCACTATAGACCCTACAGACACTAACATGATAATAAGGAGATATAAACAAATTTATGGCAATAATTTTGATACTTTATATGAAATCAATGAATTGCCTCAAAAACAAGTGATACAAGTAGAAATTGAAAGCCTGAACAGCCCTATAGTTATTGAAGTAATTAAATCATAATCAGAAACATTCTCATATAGAAATCTCCAGACCTGGATGGCTTCATTCATGAATTTTATTAAACATTTAAGGAAGAATAATCCCAATCCTACCAAGTTCTGTCAGGAAATAGATCAGGAAGGAACAATTCCCCATTAGCCTTATGGGGCCAGCATAATTTTAATACTGAAAAGAAAGTCTAAAAAATAATTGCTGATCAATATCTTACATAACATAGATGCAACATTTCCTAACTAAATATTAGCAAACTAAATCTTAGAATATATAATAAGGATGATATATTATAACCAAGTGGAGATTATGTCAGGAAGGCAAAGCTGATTTAACATGAAATGTAAGCAATGTGATCACTATATTTATAGAATAAAGGTAAATAATCATGTAGTCATTATAATAGATATAAAAAAAGCATTTGACAAAATCCAATACCAATTCATGATTTTTTAAAAAACTTTCAGCAAACTAAGAATCTAGGAAAAGTGGAAAACTTCCTCAATATTGATATAGTACATCTATAAAAAATAGACAACATCATATTTAATGATACCAAATTATTAGGCACTTTTCTCCTAAGGTAAAGAATAAGGAAACTTATTCACTGTCATAACTTCTATTAAATGTGGTAATTTAAGTTCTATGGATTAAAGCAAGAGAAGAAAATAAAAGGTACAAATGTGATAAATAAAAATTATAACTATTATTCTTCAAAGATAATACAATTTTGTATGCAGAAAACACGAAATCTACAGAAAAAATACTAGAATGACTAAGCAAATCCAGCAAGATTTGCTAGATACCACATGGTTGTGGTATCACAGAAAGATATTTGGTCTTTGTCCCTGGTTTCTGACACAGAGCTCCTAAATCCCTTGGAATTTCCTAGGTAATAGAAGCATCTTTTGTTCTAACACAGTGACTCTTGGCAAGCCCCTAAATAGCTTCAGGATGAGGGCTGGTCACCAGAAAAATCCAGCCTTGATTAGCAGCCTGGAACTTTCAGCTCCACCTCTCCAACCTTTGAGGAGGAGACAGGGGATGGAAATTGAGTTAATAATCAATGATGTCTATGTTATTAAATGTTCATAATCAAACTTTTAATGATGGGATTTGGAGAGCTTTTGAGTTGGTGAACAGAGCTACCTGCTTACAGGGTGGCACATCCTAACTCCGTGGGGACAAAAGTTCATGTGCTTGAGATCCCTTCGGATCGCCCCCTATGTACTTCTTCATCTGGCTGTTCACTTATATCCTTTACAATAAACCAATAATAGTAAATAAAGTGTTTTACAGAATTTTGTGAGCCATTCTAGCAAATTATGAAACCTGAAAGAGGAAGGGTGTTGTGGGAGTCAGATACTAACTCCAGGCACTTAGTGTCAGAATTGAATTGAGTTGTAGGACACCCGATTGCTGTGCAGAGAGTTGGAGAATTGGTTGGCATGAGAAAAGAACCCCACACATTTGGTGTCAGAAGTTTAAGTAAAAATAGCTTAAAGGTCAATGCACAAAAATTAGTTATGTTTCTATATATTATCAAAAATTAAAAAATTGTATTTAGGTCACTACTTACAAAATTGTCAAAAAAGATCAAAACCCTAGGAATAAACTTAACAAAAGATGTACAAGACCTCTAAATCGAAAACTACCAAACATGGTGAGAGAAATTAAGGAGTTAAATAAATGGAGAGATATGCTATGTTTATGGATTGGAAGGTTGAATATTGTTAAGATGTCAATTCTCATTAAATGTCTATAGATACAACCCAGTTGCAAGGAAAGCCCAATAGGCTTTTGTTGTTGTTAAAGAAATTGACAAGCTAATTATAAAATTTACATGGAAATAGGTATTATCGAAAATAGCCAAAATTATCTTAGAACAAAATTGAAGGATTTATACTGCTTAATTTCAAGGTTAATATAAATCTCTGGTAATAAAATTTGGCGTTGGTCTAAGATCAATGAAACAGAGTAGAGAGTTCACAATCACTCATAAATATTCAGTCAATTGATTTTTTTTTTTTTAAAGATTTTATTTATTTATTTTTCCCCCAAAGCCCCAGTACATAGTTGTCTGTCATAGCTGCACATCCTTCTAGTTGCTGCATGTGGGACGCGGCCTCAGCATGGCCGGAGGAGCGGTGCCTCGGTGCGCACCCGGGATCCGAACCCGGGCCGCCGGCAGCGGAGCGCACGCACCCAACCGCTAAGCCACGGGGCCGGCCCTCAGTCAATTGATTTTTGACCAATGCCAAGTCGATTAAATACGAAAAATAAAGACAAAATAAAAAAAGAATATTGAAACAACTGGAATTCCATTTGTAAAGAATAAAATTTGACCTCTACTTCACTCCAAACACAAAAAAGATGAATCATAGATTGAAACATCTTAAACATAAATGTTAGAACAATAAAGCTTACAAAAGAAAAATTCCAAAGAATGTCTTCATGACATTGGAATAAGAAAGATTTGCTAAATAGAAAATAAACCCCAAAAGCACAAAGCATAAAAGAAATAAAAGAGAAATAGAACTGTATTGAAATTAAAATATCTTCTCATCAAAAGACAATATTAAAAAAGTAAAAAAGCAAGCCACAGATTGGAGCAAATATTCACAAATATTATATATATATATATATATATGGACTTTGTATAAAGAACATATAAAGAAATCCTACAAATCAACAACAAAAAAGACAATCCACTGTAAACAAAAATGCACAAAAGATTTAAATAAATACTCCACAAATGAAGACATACAAATGCCCAATAAACACATGAATAGGAAATTGGAAATTAGTCATCAGGGAATGAAATTAGAAACAAAATAAGCGATACCTTTTCAGACCCAATAGAGTGACTAAAATAAAAAAGTTGGGTAATCTCAAATGTTGACAAACATGCAGAGCACCTGGAGCTCTATTACCTTGGGCTAGGAGAGTAAAATGATACAACCATTTTGGAGGACTATTTAACAGTTTCTTAAAAACTGTTAGTCCTATGCCCTAGTTAGTCCACTCCTTGGTAATTTCCCAAAGTATACTAAAACAAAATATGCTAAAGCATATGTACACACACACACACACACATACACTTCTAATAAAAAATCTTCATTAGCAGGTTTATTCATAATGGCCCAAAACTGGAGATAACCCAATGCCTATCAATGGGAGAGTGCATAAACCACTTGTGATATATTCATATGATAGAGTACTAGTCAGCTATGAAAAGGAATGAACTGCTGATTATTTCAATGACACGAGTGAATTATAAAACATTGCGCTGAGCCAAAGAAATCAGACACAACAAAACACGTACAGTATGATCCGATTTATATGAAGCCCAAGAACAGGCAGGATTGCTACGTGGCAATTAAAATAAAGCACTTCTCGGGGTGTGGGCGTGAAGAGGGTTGACCGGAAGGGAGCACAAAGGAACTATCTGATACGACGCATGGTGTGTTTGAAATGTATTGAGTGGTGGTTACACACTTGTATAAAACTGTCAAAAATAATAGAAATGAACATTTAAAATCTGTAATTTTATTGTACACAAATTATACCTCAGTATAATATTACTTTATCAAAAAAGGAAAAGACAGTCACAGTAACGATAAATATAAAGGTGGTCTGTCACCACTTCCTTTGAGTCTTCTGGCAAAATTTTCCCATGTGGTAGACAGGGAAGAGAATGGAGAATACAAGGTCTTCTTTAACAAAAATAATATCAGTTAGCATTGCAAACGATTGCTGTGGGCCATAGAGTAGTAAAAGTAGATGGATTACCACACTGAAAATTCACTAAGACCTTATCCACTTCACACAGAAGAAAGGAGAAGCTTAAACAACTTGCCTAATGTCATATAGACTGTAAATAATGAATCCAGGAATTGAACCTCTGTCTAAATCCAGAATCCCTGCCTTTTACCACTACTCTGGGCTGCGTCCCCTAAACATCTTGTTCCTATCACTGGAAAAATAGGTTTGAAATCCAGCAGAAAAATGGGAAAAGACAAACCACAGGGATATGGGCTAAAATACCTGATATTTCTCTAAAGAATCATTCAAATTAAGGTGAAATGAGAAAAATGTAAATTCAACAACAATGAGATACCAGGCAACTCTCATAAGAATAGCAAAATTCGGAAAGGTGCGTGATGCCAGCTATTGGTGAAGACGTGGCCAGACGAGAACTCTAGCACATTGATTATGTCAATGTCCTTAGGCCATTTTGGAAATCATTCTGAAGGTACTTCATGTAATTAAGTAAGCACATACTTTATGGTTAATCACTTCCATTCCTGAGCATGCGTCTCAGAGAAGTTCTATAAGGAGATCTATACAAAGTAGTTGATCGTAGTGGTGTATGTGTGTGTGTTATTATCAACAAAAAGTTGAGGAATACTCAATAGGAGAATGAATAAGTAATATATTATGTATCCAATGAAATATATTATGCAAGCAATGGACTAGATATAATATACTGCAATATAGATTCAAAAATATACTTTTAAAGCATGAAATAAGAAATAAAATGAGATTAAAGCATAATAACATGTATGCAAGTTAAAACTATACATGCCAAATAACACTGTCTACGTGTTATTTGTAAAAGGTGTGTATGGACAACCTCACATACTTTAGAGTAGAGATTTCTATTAATGAGAAAGAGGAATACAAACAGAGATCAGGAACAGAAGGAAGATTTAAAAAATAACAAGCAGGTCTTTTCTTTAAGCAATGATATTAGTGCTTGGTAACAAAAATATGATAAACTGAATTTCAGCTCCTGAGATTCAAAAATAAATCACTTTGAGATTTATGAAAAGTTATTGATCCCACTTCAGCAAACAATTTTTGGATTCAGTTCTGTGCAAATACATGTAGGGCCGCTCTAGAGAGTGAATCACATACCTCAAAACATTGGGCTCCAAAGTGTGTGTGTATATGAGTGTGTGCGGACGTGTGTGTGCTATAGATGTATGTTTATAGAGAAAGGTATCCTAGGAGACAAAGCAGAGAGGAACCTGAAAACCTCTGCTGCCCAACCACAACTACAGTTCCATCTGATCCCTGGGGACCCTTAGTATCAAGATGTCCACACCTTTGCAGAGACAAAGATTTGAGTTAGATTACACTTTGCTGCAGTATGTCCTGTGTATGTACCTACACAGAGAAGGGGTTAAGTGTGGATCATACTCTCTTCCTCACCTAAAACGTTGAAGTGTGATGCTCAGTCTCTACAAGTGACCCTGTTGTCAGTGGCCTAGGACAGACAATGCTAGGAGAAGGAGCCATTTCCGCTCTCTGACCCTTTTCCTTGGATGGCTACCCAGGCTGATGAATTACCTGCAAATAGCATTGTCCCAGCTTTCCATGACAAAATAAACAAAATCATCCAATGCTTAGGGCTCAGCATATCCTCATTTAGTTTAGACGTTGCATCTCTGTCTGAGCACTGACTGGCCTCAGGGTTGGTTTTATTTCAGATTTCTATTGTGATTTGTGCCTTCTAATGGATGACAGTCTCACCTATAAGACTACTATTAATTTAAGGACAAATGACAGTCTATTGAGTGAATAAATGAATGAATGAATGAATGAATGAATGAGCAAACACAATAGTTCATGCCCAGTTTGGTGAGACACAGAAGACACAACAGGTCCTTTCTACTTACAGACTACCCCCAAATGGTAGAAACTAGAAAGCATAGAACTAAAGCAGCATCAACAGGGGTGAACAGTCTATAAAACTGGGTGGATGAGAATATAGTACCTTAGTCAGTTTTCGAAAGAGGAAAATGCAAACTCACTGCCTAAAAATTCCAACTGGAGGCGATGACAGGTTGTCATCAAGAGGAGCACTAACTGCTTTGAAGTGGCATTAGAGAGATTGTCTCTCATATGTTACCACTGTAGTTCATATTGATTCATTCTCTGTAGCTGAATTATCTTTAAAAAATTTATGGTGCATTTTTATGGCAATAGCCAATCATGCATATCATTAGCGTGCATAGCAAGGAGTTTAAGACAAGAGGAGACTGATGTCTTTTCAATTATTGATGTAAATGAATCGCCAAATGTAGCTAGTTTAAGAAATGCAATAAAGAGCAGAAGTCAAGTCTCTGGCTCTGTGCGCACACACACAACCACACTAAACAAACTCATATTTCATCTTAGCAGCAAGTGAAGAAGACAATTAAGTTACTTAAAATTTCAGACACCTCTGGAATTTTACATCATGAAATGAAATAAAAAACACTGTCATTGGCATTTAAAGGAGGAATATTCAGAATTTCACGTTTAGAAGGTGCTTCAGAGGCCATCACATCCAACAGTGCCCTGGGTAGAAATCCCTGCCAGTGGCTCTGGGTGGCTGTCACCAGTCTCCGATCAGATACTGGCTCTGACCAGAGATTGGTGGCCAGTGCTGCTCACAGGATGGAAGTCACTTTATGAGGAAAGCAAGCTTAGAGGATTATCTGTCCATGTATAATGTGGTTTCACCACTGATTTTCTGGGTTTCCCTGAGCAAAGCATTGGGTCTCTCTAAACGTCATTTTTTTTTTTATTCTCTAAAATGGAAATGATAGTAGTATTACTCTATGGGATTGTTTTGGAGACTTAAATGATAGCACGTACTGCAAAGTTATCAGCAAATTGTTTGGGTTCATCTTATAGTCGTGCTTATGCTGGTAACATTCATCTCCATTTCGGTTCATGGCCATAACCTGGGCCATGTCACTATCTGTCACCCCAAAGCACCACAAGGAATCCTGCTTTCCACACTCAGTACACTCTGTACCACTTAGCGTCTTTTATATTGCCTTTAATCAGTTCTGTTTTTCATTGTCTTCAGTACCCTTCCAAAATTTAACAGTCCTCAAGCTGCCATCAAGTCCCATCCATTTTACATCTTTTCTTTCCAGTCTCAGAGGATACTTATTCAGGATCCACCAAAGATCTTATATATGCTCTTTATATCACTCCTTCCCCAAATCCAAAACCAAATCTTGAGCCCATATATTCATTCTGAGCTGTCAATCCAAATAGCTAAATATCTGTTGGGAGTCTCCACCTGAATGTTGCGTAGAAAACTCATATTATCATATTTCAATTGGCATACTAATTTCCATCTCCAACCAAAACTGCTATGTTCACATAGTGAATCTATCTAATTACTCAAGCCATGTACCTTTATTTCATCTTTGAGATCTCTTTTTCCATATACCTACTACCCACTTGCAAAGTTATGCCATTTTTACCTTTTAAACTATTTCTTGAATCCATTTACTTATCTCCAACATAATAGATAACTATCCAATTTCAATCTATCTCTGTCATGAGAACTATTGCAATAAACTCACGGCTGGTCTTCTTGACTTCTGTCTTGCTACTTTAAAATCTAATCTCCATGCCACACTAAGAGTTATATTTCTAATACACTTATCCAACAGCATTCAAAGGGTAAGCCTTTTATGATCTGGCCCTGCTTACCTCTTAAGCCACATTTCTCTGCATTATCCTCTCTCGCACTATGCTGCTGTCAGACTAAGCTTCATGCAGTTCTACTCTGTTGCCTTTAGTGATTTGGACCATTTGTCTTTCTATCTCTTTGGCTGGCTCCTATTACTCATCCTCAATATATCAGCATCTTGGAATCTTTTTGACACTCCGGACTGTGTTGGATGATGCTCTTCTGTGCTTTCATATTACTCTCAACTATAGTTTTCTCTTTCTTTGTTTCTTTCCCACCAAAATGTGAGTTTTCTGAGGGTAAGGGTGTCCGTCCAATGGGTAATTGTAGATGAAGTCATAGAACTGTTTTTGGAAAGGGTGAGTCTAAAAATCTGTCATTATAAACTATAGGCATATTTATGTGTATTGGCCCATGGGTCTGGAGACAATCACCCCGCGCAGCATAGAATGGAAAGAGGGCTTTGGACAGAGCCCTGGGGAACACTACCAAGATCCCCTTGTCTGTGAGCAAGGCTGTGAAAAAGCAGGACGGGCAATCTTCAAGTACAAGTGAAATTTCAGGATAAGTAGAAAGCCACAGAGAGGAATGGAGAAGGGGTATAAGGCAAAGGAATTTTAATTGAGCTCATATTTGTAAAGCTACAGCTAATCCATAAAGAGAACTATCTGCCTACAGTTAATAAGGATGACAAAAGAGTAGAAGCAAAATCCAGGACATGGAAGTTTAGTGTGTTATTTAGACTAAAGAAATACAGAAGCATCTTATTAGGATGAATTTGTCTGGGGAAGGAAGTGAATATAAGAAATAAAACAAAACAAAATCGCCCATCAAGACAAAGGAAGTAAGGTGTAATTAATAAGATTCACAAAACACACAAAGGAAGAATTTGGCCCTTTAACAAATCCTTTGTGTCAGATAAAACTGAAGTGAAAAATCACAGTGTATAAACTATGACTGTTAAAGAACCTTTTGTTCTGAACTCCATCTCATACCAATGTCTTGAGATTTCTTGATTCATTAATACCAATGGGTTTATTTTTATACAGGTGAAATCACCTGTTGTTAGAATGTGGTTCTGGGTCACTACACAGTGAATTTTGATAAATTAAACCTGCTGTCCTTTTCAACAACAACACATGGGTCAACAACCATGATTAAATTGTCTATATTAATAAGCGGTTATCTCTAGGATAATTATAGTTTCCTCTAAGTGATTTGTATAAACGGGAAATGTCTTTAAATAGTTTCAAGTTATTTTTATCCTCACCTTTGAAATGTCCTGTGTGATCTTATATCTGTGTGTGGATACCCAGGGCCTCTAACTTCAATATTTAATTCAATACCCTAAGTCACTTTTTTCTGATAAGGGAGCAGTATGGCATAGTGGTTAAAGACAATGGAGCAAATCCTGGGTTGGAATCCTAGCTCTGTAACTAGCTCTTTGACCCTGGGTGTATTGTTGATATTTCTGTGACTCTGTTGCTTCTTTGTAACCTGAAAATAATAATAGTACTTATCCATTAGAGTTATTGTAAATATTAAATAAGCTAATATATTTATAAAATGTTATATACGAAAAATATTTTGTAAAGTTCCTAGAACAGAGTCTAGTACAGGATAAGCACTTCATAGTTTATTATAATTGCAATCCTTCTAGTCTTCTCTTTTACACTGAGCAACATTGCTTGCTTGATGTCTTGTCACTCCTATTTCCTCAATAATAAGAAAGTAATTAGATAGTAAGGAGGAAAGTAAAACAGAAAATAGAAAAATAGAAGGGTAGGGGTAGAAACTATAACATAACATATAGTAGAATTTATATAATTAATAATATAACACAGTTTATATAATATAATCAATATTATAGTACTACTGCTTAATGTCATTTTCTTCAAAATCAGGTAAAACATAGCCTTGCAACTTGGATATTTTCTATTTCAAATTCTGAATTTCTATTGCTGATGGAGACAAATTATCCCTTTTAGCTGACGGCTTGGCAGGCATGCCAAAAAATTTTTGAGGAAAAATGGGAAAAGCAAATTTTCCATGCTCTGAGGAAAAGTGTCCAGTTGCAATGAGTTAGGGAGATCTTCACTGCAGCCTGAGTCATATCCTTTGAGTCTTTGTGACATATCGTGTTTTCAAGAATTTGACCATAGAAGCTAGTGATAGGGCTGGATGTGACTCACCTTATCTCCTTGGTGAAGTTCCTAATGTGATGTACGTCTACTTGTTTTCCAGATGTATTTGAGTGCCTATAAGTTACAAGAAAGCTGCTAGATGATGGGAATACAAAGATGAACAAAACGTGGATGCCTTTGACCTCAATTTTTTTTCCCATTACTGGGAGAAATGTCACAGAAGTAGTTACAGAGCTGGGATGTGTGAAAATATAGTTCCAAAAGCAGTACTATGGGAGAGGATTGATGGGAGGGGACAGCAGATTGTACAAAATACTTTTAAAGCACATGAGGTGAATCATTAAATTTATTGCAGGAGGGTAATGAGAACAGAGGAGTATATTAGTACAGGACTTTACCAATTGAATGGTATTTAAATTGGTCTTTGAAATGAGAATGATTTTCTAGAATACATCTCTCAGTAGCTTCAAAAATCATGAGGCCATATGAGGGACATTCAGAGAGTGAGGTCTGGAGTTCAGTGGAGACCATGTTGAAGGCATCTAGAGGCCTGGTTTGGGCCTGGTTGTAAATGTAAAAGTAGTCCATGAAACCGAGAGAGTTGTGCTTTGTCCTGTAATCACTGAGGAGACAAATATTATCAAGAACCAGAATCAAATGATACGTTTTCCTTTTAGAAAAACTACATGAGAGGAAGCAAGGAGATCAATCAGGAAACTCAAAGGGAGGAGAGAACTTAAACCAGAGCAGTGTCAGCAGGAGTGGCAAAAGGGGGACTGATGGGGGAGATCTATAAATGGTAAAAATCAAGATGATCCAGTGGTCAATTCAATGGAAAAACATAATTTGAGGAAGAAACTAAGATGACCCATGATTTCTAGTGGAATGATAGGATTATGTCTTTAGAGATAAAAGTAGCAGATTTGTGAGAAAAGATGATGATTTTGGTTTTGACCACAGTGCATGAGACATCCAAGAGCAGATATTCATGGATTGTGGAAATAAGATTCTGGAAGACAGAGAGAATACTGGGCTCAAGGAAGAGATTCAGAACGTAGGCATATAAGTGGGATTAAAATAGAAAAGTAAGGGAAAAAAATGAGGGCTTATGAAATGTAAAATTTAAGGTGTAAAAATGAGATCCAGATAGAAGGTAAGAAGATTGAGACAGAGTGGCCCGAGAGAGAAGAGGGACTGGTGACTCACAAGCTAAGAGAGACATTTTAAGATAGACAGGGCCTTGATGGGGTATCACATTCTCTGGAGTGGTCAAATAAGAAAGTTTGAAAAGAAACCAATAGATTTGAAATTTAAGATAGCAGTTTCACAAGGGTAATGAGTGGTGGGGTTGAGGTATAAATTGGGGGTTAAAAAATGAAGATAGATTTAAATTCAAGATTTGGGTAATATAAGGAAAAAGGGGTGTTTTGTTTAGAATAAGGAGAGAACTCATATACATGAAGGTGCACTGTAAATTATAAACATGCTACACAAATACAGTGGACTGTAAAGGGGACACTCTTAGGATGAGGGCAACCTCACTTTAGCCCACTCACCCTCTGCTGACAGTAACTGGCAGAAGACGCCAAAAAACACGTCTTCTACTTCACTTCATGTATGTCTTTTAAGGTGATGAACAAGGAGTAGAAAAATAAACAGGGATCTAATTTTCCAGATTTATCTGCATTTCTTATAGCTCTATAAAGCTTTCTAAGAGTTACAAGCTTTTCAAGAGCCAGACCACCAGTTCTGAGGTGTATAACCCCCAGTATTGTTCTCCACTGGTTAAAAGCCCCATGGAAGTCTCTAGCTTCTTTTGTTTCCCACACAGGCTCCTACTTAATAAGGATTGCATTTCTTGTTTAAATTCTCAAGTTTGTTTCTTATTGAAAACAAAGGGAATAGAAAACAAGCAATACTAAGTGCTGACAAGTCCCTGGAGGCCTGCTGTTCCCTTGTTCTTTAAAAGCTCTCAGTAGCCTTTGTGGAATTACCAAGGTTCATTCCAGAGACAAATAAAAAACATAGTTCTGTAGTGACAATTCCATTCACCTTTAAAGGAATAAATCAAGAAAACAAGAATAACTTAAAAGTCTAAATGTTTGGTTTCAGGCTATATTTTACTTTTCATTCCCCTCCAATCAATCTTGAAAACCTATTTTAACTTTTAAAATATAAGACTAGAAGATATCAAAGGAAGAAACCCTCACCTAAAAAAGAAAGTCTAACTGTTGAAAAACAGGCCTTAGAATGATGGGATTCTTGTGCCTGTGATTTATACTGAGGGAAAAAAAATCAATCTTATTGAAATTACCTGTTTATATTGCTAGCATAACCCTGTTTCGGATCCTACACAAACAAATGTTTTATGAAATGGCCTCCTTTTCATATTAAGAAAGAATGGGAACTGATTTTACACAACTTAGAAACAAACACACCCTCCTAACTAAGGGTTAGTTAGTTCTGTCTCCAAGCGGACCAGTGCACTGCCAGTACTTCCTGAGGTTTCCAGAGACTCTTTCCACTCCTCACCTCCATCCACTTCAGACCAAGCGGGCACCGGTTTTGTGGAGTATATATAACACTATCCTCAGCAATAAGGATGCATATGGCTCCAGAATTTTGTCAATATCTTCTTACGCTGTACCTTTCTCTCTCGTTCTTAAGTCTGTATGGCTGCCACACTGAAGATATGTGTAAAATATACCACGTTGACCCAAATTCCTCAACAGCTTATTCTCTGAGGAACTTCAGAGAAATTTTAGCTTTCTGTGTTCCATAGAACTGTTTCCCAGATATTTGATTTAGTAAAATAAAAGAGAGGCCTTGCTGGTTCAGAAATGTTTGGTACTCACTTTTACAACATACAGTTCGCTCATCTGAGTAATTTTGTATAATATGTGATATCTTTTTAGATAACGCCCTTCCTTCAATGATAGATGCAGACTAAGATAATAAGCTGTTTTTTAAAAATGTTGGAGCTTTTCTATTTTCTGAGAAGCTCTATGCCCATTATCAGTGAGTAGATGGATAGAATTAGTGCTAAATTGCCCAGACCGATGGAACATAAGCAGAGGTCATCGATATTTTGGATCAGAGCTTTTAATAGTTTAGTATAAGACTTGCGACAAATAGGATAGAACTTAATAAATCCCTGCAGCATAACTTTCCAGGTAAACTGTTGACTTTTTTTTTCCAAGTGAAAATAAGTAAGTATTGGATATGCCTAAAGAAAGCAGAGCATAAATCTATTATAAAGAATTTGGCTACAGATTGTTCCAAAGTGTTATGCTTTGATCAAGCATACTGAGAAGCAAGAAATAACTATTTATTAATTGCTCTGCATATCTATCACAAATCTATATTCTTGAACATTAAGATTTTGTTTGTTTTTTTTTCATTAGCTTAGCATATTACAAGGACTGGTTCAAAAGGTACATCAATATTTTTCCAATACTTTTCTAATTTTTTTTCTGGTCACTATTGGCCAAAGACTTTCTTTGGCTTTAGTTTTAAGAAAATATTGGGAAAGTTTAGCTAACAGTTTACAAGTATTAAATTGGACTCTTATGGGCTCAGCTCCAATTATTCTGCCTAGGTCTTAGAGTTTTTTGCTTGTGAGGATTCTGAGACCATAGCTAATTCTTGGGTTATTTTTTGAATTATACATAGTGTAAGTCTACTGACTTCCAGATCAACTATAATTTGATTGTATGCTGGAGAATTTTTTGAGACTTCTAAAAATAGTTTCTCTGCCGTACATTTTATCTGTTAGTTCCATTTGCAAATAGTTCTCTACCTATTAAATTTGCAGCTTTTTTCCTCAAACAGAAGAACTTTTTACTGCAATAGTCTTAAAGTAAGTTTCAGGTTGAGACATGGAAAAGTGCTTAGGAGAGTTAGAATTATTTCTACTTGAGTGGATTTAGTAATCAAAGGGATATGATGTTCTTTGTTAGTGGGATTAATGGTAGATACAGTGACAGCCATGTAAAATAAGAAAGCTATATAGCTGGAACTTTATCTAAACTCTCTAACCATCTTTTCTTTATAGAGTACTCTTTTATAATTTTGAATAAACGCAAGAAGTAAAAACATTCAGGGTCGAAACAAAAGTTATGTGAAAATAAAGAAAGCAGAATAAACAAACACATTCATTGCAAGAGTATTCACCCTCGTAGAACACCTCCAAATCAACACATCTAATTACATTTGATGAAGACCTATATGCATAGAGGCCTTAGAAGAACAATAACAAATAAATTCATAAAATAAAAGTAATTATATCTTTATATTCGAATCAACTGTATTAAATTTGTTGTTCTAGGAAATGAACAGTTTCACTTATGTTTCAAAATAATTGATATATTAGTCACAAATAATCTGAAAATGAAACTAAGAAAACAATTTTATTAATAATGTCATAAAAATAAAATATTTAGGAATAAATTTAACAAGGGAAGTAAAAGGCTTGTTTACTGAAAACTACAAAACATTGCTGAGAGAAATTATCGAAGATCTAAATAAATGGAGAGATTCTCCATGTTCGTGAATCGTGGAACTTCATATCACTAAAACAGCAATTCTTTCCAAATTAATGTATAGAGTTCATGAAACCCTATATAAATCTTAATAGGATTTTCTGCAGTAATTGACAAACTGATGTTAGACTTTGTATGGAAATGCAAAGGACCCAGAGTATCCAAGATAACTTGAAAAGAAAAATGTTGGAAAACTTATGCTACCTGATTACAAAATGTACTGTAAAGCCACAGCAATTAAGATAGTGTGGTATTGGTATAAGGATGGGCATATATATTAACAGAGCTGAATTGATAGTCCACAAATAAACTCTTAAATTCATGGTTAATTGATTTTTAACAAAGGTGCCAAGACAATTCAATGAGGAGGAATAATATTTTCAATTAACGGTGCTGGAACAACTGGATATCCACATGCAAAAATAAACAAATGCACAAACAAAAATTTAAATCCCTTATCTCACACCATACACAAATATTCACTGTAAGTAAATCATAGTTCTAAACATAAGAACTAAAACTATAAAATTTTTAAAACATACAGAAAATAATTTTGACCTTGAATTAGGCAAAGAGCTTTTAGATACAACACCAAAAGCAGAAACTGTAAAATATAAAATAAAAATAATAAATTGGACTTCACTAAAATATGAACATTATGCTTAAAATTATGTCATTAAAAATAAAAACATTTAATAGACTGGGAGAAACTATTTACAAATCATATTTTTGATAAAAGACTGGTATCCAGAATACATTAAGAAAACTTACAACTCAATAATAAAAAGACAAACTATCCAATTAAAATTGGATACAATATTTGAATAGATATTTCACAAATTAAGACACGTAAACGGCTAATAAGTATGTGCTTACAATCATTACTCGTTAGAGAAATGTAATTTAAAACCACAATGAGATATACCCATTGGCTATAATAAAAAGATATATTACCAAGAGTTTGTGAGGATGTGGATAAACTACAACAACCATAATTTTGAACCAAATTTTTCAGTTTCTTACAAAGTTATACTATACATAAGTACTCATAAAAACCAGCAATTTCACTCTTAAGAATCTAACAGAAAAACGAAAACATATATCTACAAAAAACTTGGATATGAATGCTTACAGCAGCATTATTATTGTAGCCAAAATTTAAAATAATCCAAATATCTATCAAATGGTGAGTGGGTAAAGAGAATGTGGTATATCCATACAATGGAATAATATTCATCAATAAAAAGGAACAAAATATTGATATAAGCTACAATATGGATGAACTTGAGAAACATTATGCTAAGTAAAATAAATGTCTTTCTCTCTCTCTCACATACACGCACACTGACACACACAAATGGATGATACCATTTATATGAAATATCCAGGAAAAGCAAATTTATATATGCAGAAAGCAGATTATTGCTAGCCTGGGCCTCAGGTGGGGGGAGTGTGGTTTGTCTGAAAATGGGCTCATGGGAATTTTGTAGCATGATGGAAATGTTCTAAAACTGGATGGTATTGGGGCCGGTCAGTGGCACAAGCGGTTAAGTGCGCACAATCTGCTGTGGCACACGGGCTTTGCGGGTTCGGATGCCAGGTGCGTACCGACGCACTGCTTGGCAAGCCATGCTGTGGCGGTGTCCCATATAAAGTGGGGGAAGATGGGCGCGGATGTTAGCCTGGGGCCAGTCTTCCTCAGCAAAAAAAGAGGAGGATTGGCAGATGTTAGCACAGGGCTGATCTCCTCACAAAACAACAACAACAAAAACTGGATGGTATTAAAACTATAAATTTACTAAAAATCATTGAATTATATTCTTAAAATGGGTGGGTCAATTATGTTATATAAATTATAGTTCAAAAAGCTTTAGAATAATATCATGGGTATAATGTTTTTCTCTCTTTGTAATATAAACTATTGGTAGATAGGTTACTTCCATGATATCTAAGAAAGGAAAATTTATCATCTCTCCTATATTTTTAAATAGTCTTTTCAGAATTTCAGTTTTATTAGTCTTTTCAAATAATGAATTTGGTTTTCTAAATTAACTTTATTGTGTTTGCTTGTATGTAATTTCATTAACTTAAAAATATCTTTGAGAAATTCATATATAAAATTCACCCTTTTGTAGTCTATAATTCAGTTATTTTTATTATATTGACAGAAGTGTGCAACCATCACCACGATCTAACTTTAGAACATTTTCATCATCTCAAAAACCAGTACCTGTTATTAGTCATTCCTCATCATTTCCCTCTCCCTCCCAGGCCTAAGAAACCACTAACCTACTTTAGGTCTTCATAGATTTGCCTATCCTTGACATTTCAGATAAATATAATCATACAGTCTTTTGTGACTGGCTTCTTTCATTCAGTATGTTTTCAAGGTTCATTCAAGACACAGCATGTATCAGTGCTTCATTCCTTTTTGTGGATAGTAAAATTCAATTGTATGGTTATGCCACATCTTATCTATCTACCATTAGCTGATATACATTTGGACTGTTTCCGCTCTTTGGCTATTACGAATAATGCTGCTGTGAACTTGCATGTACACGTTTTCGTGTGAACTTAGGTTTTCTGTTCTCTTGGGTTTACACCTCGGAGCGAAATTGCTGGGTCATATGGCAATTCTATGTTTAACTTTTCTTTGCAAACTGTTTACCAAAGTGAACGAAGCATTTTACATTCCTATTAGCAATGTCTGAAGATTCCAATTTCTCAATATCTTTGCCAACACTTGTTTCTGGCCTATCACTTTGCTTGTAGTCATCGCTGTGAATATGAAGTATTATCCTATTGTGATTTTGATTTGCATTTCCCTATTGACTGCTGATGTTGACAGTCTTTTCATGTGCCCATTAACTATTTGTATATATTCTTTGGAGAAATGTTCATTCAAGTCCTCTGTCCATTTTTAATTTTCATTTTTTTACATTTTTGAGCTTTAAGAGATCTTTCTATAGTCTAGCTACAAGTCTCTTAATAGATATATGGTTTGTAAATATATTTTTTCACATTTTGTTGGTTGTCTTTCATTTTCTTGACTGAATCCTTTGAAGCACAAAATTTTCTACTTTTGATGCAGGTCAATTCATCTATTTTTTTCTCATTATACTTGTGATTTTAGTGTCATACCTAAAGAAACTGCCTAACCCAAGGTCACGAAGATTACACTTGTTTTCTTCTAAGTGTTTTATTGTTTTATATTTATCTTTAGGTCCTTGATCCTTTGTAAGTTAATCTTTGCATATGGTGTAAGATAGGGGTCCAAACCTAATTTCTTGCATGTGAGTATCCAGTTGTCTCAGCGCCATTTGTCGAAGACTGTTCTTTCCTCCATGTAATTATTTTGGCTCCCTTGTTGAAAAATCAATTGATTATATACGTATGGGTTTATTTCTGAACTCTTCAATTCTTCTTCACTGATCTATACATTTATTTCTATTCTTCTATCTCAGTAATTTTTAACTTCATTCCCTTTCTTAAAATTTACTCTGTTGATTTTTTCTAGTTTTTTAAGTATAATGGTTACCTAATTCATTTTCAAACATTCATACAGTATTAAAAATACATGTAAGGCTATGAATTTGCTTCTAATTACCACTCTACTGAATCTGAATAAGTTAAGAAAAATTTAAAATCAATACAAACATTTCACAATTTTCACTTTGGTTTTCATTTTAACCCATGGACTACTTAGAAGTCTGCTTTGTTGTACACATATTTGTTTATTTGTTTATTTGATTGACTGGTTACTTTGATTTCATTTTGTTGTTGATCATTGCTTTTTCTCTTTCTGGTCAGAGATACGTTCTCTATAATCTTAATTCATTGGAATTTGTTACAAATATATCTTACTTAAAAAAAAACTATCCTATGAGTAATTCCGTGATTGCTGCTATGAAAGCCTTCTGAGGAACACTTACCCAGATTGTAAAAAGTCTTCAGTTACTAGAGATTCTATTAGGTCTCAGAAAAATTATTTGCAATTATAGCACCAAGGAATGTTTTCCTGGGCATGTGGCTGATACTACCTATGGCTTAGGGCCCTGAAGCTCACCTCCAGCTTCACTATGAGAAGTCACCATGGATCCAGAGTTCCAGCTTCATCCTGTGCATGAATCTGATGTTCATGCTCCTTTAGCATTCAATCTCCAGCCTAATGGTGATATCAGAATCCCTAGGGCAATGCAACCTCATCTCCCACTGACCACTCAGTGCTTCCTTTCCAGTTTCCTTTCTTTTATTAAATGCAAATATATATATTTTAATGTCTATGTGTGTGTTTAAACATTTCACGTAGCATTACTATGCATTTAGACGAAGAGGAGATTTAGGCTTTTACCTAATTGCCCTTTTAACAGAGAAGCCTAGTGGATAGTTTTTTAAACGCATTATGCATATTGATCTACTACGATTTTATGTCTTTTGCATGAAAATTGATCTATACAGTAGTCCCCTCTTATCCGCTTTTCATGGTTTCAGTCATCCCTGGTCAACTGCAGTCCAAAAATATTAAATGAAAAATTCCAAAAATAAATAATTGATAAGTTTTAAATTGCAGCCGTTCTGAGTAGTGTGATGAAATCTTGCACTGCCCATTGCTGTACTGCAGAGCCTGTGTTCAAGTCACTCTTATTTTACTTAATAATGGCCCCAAGGTGCAAGAGTAGCAACGCTGGCAATTCAGATTTGTCAAAGAGAAGCCTTAAAGTGCTTCCTTTAAGTGAAAAGGTGAATGTTCTCCACTTACTAAGGAAAGAAAAAAAGTCATAAGCTGAGGTTGCTAAGATCTACAGTAAGAACAAATCTTCTATCCATGAAATTGTGAAGAAGGAAAAACCATTCATTCTAGTTTTGCAGTCGCATGTCAAAATGCAAAAGTTACAGCCACAGTGCGTGATAAGTGCCTAGTATAGGGACAAACAGAGTGTATATTGTGTTCAGTACTATCTGCAGATTCAGACATCAGCTGGGGATCTTAGAACCTATCCGCCACGGGTAAGAGAGAACTATGTAGTTTTGTCTTCATCACAGAGTTTAATAAATTTATCTTTTTCACCTTAGAGAAAGAATATAATCTGAAACCTATTTTATAAATCTCCAGTGTGATAATTAAAGTTGGTGTAAATATTCACTGTAGATGTAGATTGAACATGCACAGTGGTGCTTAAGGTATTTCCCCAATCACAGCTCAGAATGTACTCAATTTTATCTACCATCACATTAAATAATTGTTTCTAATTAGACCGTATGAGACTTTAACTTATAACATTATTTCCTTTCTCTTATCACTGCAACTGTACACTTTACTACATCCACTGGGGTTAACAAAAATTCTGTTGAAATCTAATCCTTTTGTCAGCTAAAGAGAAGAGAAAGATAATGCAGGTATTTTTGTGCTGAAAGTAGGAATCAGAGGGATATAACATTTAAATGATGACAAAAATGTTAAGTCTGTCTGTATGGTATCATACAAACTCGACAATAATTATTCCTATATAATTGAACAGGATCTAGGTATAAATTGGTTCATAACTTGTACAAACACACAGAGCCTATTTGATCCACACTTGGTCTTACTCCATTCTTTCCATTACACTCACTGCACTGCCAATGGGAATGACTAATTCCTGAACACCATAGTGTAATTAATCTCTGTCACTGTGACATCACAGAATGTGTGATTTGTTCACCTTTTAATTCAATGACTTTCTATAGTGACTAGATATTTACTTTTCCTTTCAGCCCTGGAACCTGAAGATATTCTGCTTACCACTCTTATGGTATGTGTGGTATATTAAATTATTGCTCAGCAAATATTTACTACCTCCCTTTGACCTACATGGGAAGAATACATTTCTGTGCTTGTCTGATATTGTGTATAGGCATATAACTAGCTTTGACAAATATTATGTTAGTGAATATGATTTAAACAGAAGCTTGAAATGGTCTTGCACAAATGTGCTGCTTCTGCTATTTCCAAGACAAGAATATGGCATAAGTAGCCCATTTAATGAACTCAAGCTCTATATACTCAAATAGGCTATACAGTCATGTGTCACTTAACGATGGGGATACTTTCTGAGAAACGTGTGGTGAGGTGATTTCGTCATTGTGAGAACATCATAGAGTGTACTTAGACAAACCTAGATGGTATAGCCTACTAAACACCTAGGCTATATGGTACTAACCTTATGGGACCACTATTGTATACGTGGTCCCTCATTGACCAAAATGTTGTTATTTGGCACATGACTGTATACATACAAATAGGCTATATATACTATATATGTAATATATAAGACCAAGTTTGGATCAAATAGGCTATATTTACTATATATACTATATATATATACTCACACACAAAAGAGAAGCATATGTGAAAAAGAACTGTAGGTTCAGCTTTAGTATATGGAGTTGACTAGTATCAATTCATAGAAAACTTACAAACTTTTTGAGAAAGTTGTATTTGCAAATGCTTTAACAAGCTCATCTAAAGAGTCCTACACCATTCAAGTCATGAAAATATCTCTTGGTCCCTCAACTTTCAACAGACAGGAAGTAGGGTGAAAAATATGCTCAACCAACAACAAATATTCTCTATTGACTCTTCAGCAGTGGCCCAGTAGAATGATGGCAAAGGAAGAATATTCCAGAGCAGCAGAGTCAAGAGGTATAGAAAAAAATAAACTGAAGAATCCTTTTCAAGAAGCAGAATTGCTGCTTAATCAAAGAACCTTTCCCACCCTCAAGGTAATGGTACCTGGCAAATATCCCCACTGGGGTTTTGGAATTTCTATGGACTAGTGACCTCTATAAGCCTCCTGTCATTACCCCTTCTAATATGAATGCTTATTGAGGTTATACTCTCCATGTTCCACCATCATATGTTGTGTGTATTTTGCCAAAATATACTTGTCTTAACAGTTTATAGGTCTCTAGTCTTCTCATTTTTAAGGAGGTAAAAGCATATGCAAAGGTTCAGTAAGAGAAAAACTTGGTGTAACTTTCATGAATGAAACTGCAAGGCTGGGCAACAGATGGTGCTGCTCCCTCTCTGGGAGCTCTCATGGTCGTGAGTGCATCCTGGTCTCTCCGCACCAAGTTACCCTCTGCGGCAAAGTAGGAAGATTCTCAAAGAATTTAGTCTTGTCACTACTTTCCACTTCTACCTTCTTATGATTCCTTTTGGATTGGTTTTAATAGTTACCTTTTTCAATGTCAGTAGGTAAATTTCTTAGAGATAATATCCTCCTCATTATTATTGTTTAGATATTGTCATTATAAGAATACTTAACTCTTACATAATCAGTTATCACCTTTGAATGCAGACATATAATTTGTCCTTGCTAACCTCAAAAGAATGTGGCTCTACATTGCTTTGAGCTTATTAAAATGTCTTTACATCTGGTGAACATGAGTGTTTATCACATACTTTAAAATATTCATTTAGCGTTTTGTAAAATGACCACTATGTTATTTAGGTTAGTTAAAAAAGATGCGACCAATATGTAAAGCAGTAGGTCAGTTAGAAACAAGTCTTTTAACCTCTAAATACCCTCCATTGTAGTGATACTCAAACTACATCATCAAAATTTTACAAATACACGAGCAGACTGAGAAGAGAACATAATTTGATCAATATCAGGGTGCTAAGAGTCAGATCTGGGAATAGAACTCAAATCTTCTGACACCATATATTTTAGAAAGAACAGATACGTAGCGATTAGATTAGACATAGGGAAAGCTTCAGAGTGAGTGATAAAGCATTCTTTTCACTATCGGTTCAACTAGGAAACACGCTTCCAGCCGTGTGATAGCTATATTTATTTGAATTTTCATATTACATGAAAGTGTCCATTTAATTTTATTTGTGCAATGTAAATTTAACCATTTAAATACAATAAATAACATTTAGTTAGATACTGGATGCCTTAATCTTCCACCTCATGCCATGCAAGTGGGTGAACAATAGACAGATGATGGATAGATAGATAGATCGATAGAGAGATAGATAGAGAGATAGATAAAATATAAAAAACCCTTCAAGTGAAATTGTCATAATTCTAAATTTCAAACAATTTTATATTTATTTTTTTTATTGGAACTAACATAACACAATCAAATCGTAATTAAACCACCAACAAGCTGTTTCAATTTTCTGGTCTCTTCTGGCAGAAAATGTCTTCCATGTTCTAGCTATTTCTCATATTTAATCATCTTGCTCCCCACCTAACATGTCAACAAGAAAAGAGCACCCCTTCCAGGACGCTGTTTTTCCTGTATAGCAGTGTAAACATTTTTTCAAGTTACAGGGCTCTGACAATCTTGGATTACCTTTTAATTTGTTTCTAATAGATATGTTATGCCTTATTGGCATCATTTGCCACAATGAATTTATATAATCATGTTTTGTCAACAGCATCTTTCATGACCTAGTGATTTTACAGAAAAAAACTCACTATTCAGGAACTGGAGAGGTGATAAAATGGAAATGGAAGATGTGAAGGAGGTGCCGTGGAGGGATTAATAAGACCATACACCTGTTTTTATGCAGAGAGCCAAAGAAAATCTGCAAAGGAGGATCATGAATCATTAATTCTGTAGTTATAGAACAGCCATGTCACTGTCTACTCCCAACACCGCTTATTCAGTAGGCCATGCAGCAACAGATAGGACTCTGCACATTTTAGGCATTATGAGAATTACCTCAAAAGAGACAATAAGGCCTGTTGCCAAAGTTAATACTACATACCAATATTAAAATACTTACTGCCTGTAGAGCCAGGGAGTAAATTCCAGATGCTTTGAGTCAGAAACATGGCAATGGGTCATCTCACCTACTTCTTAAATTGACCATTAATGTACTTCATCTTAGTCAATTCATCCTCAATGACATCTCATCTTATTATTCTGGTTCTCTTACATTTATCTAACATTATCTTCTCTGGACAGAATCATAATTGTTATGGATAAAAAGTAGTTGGAAAACACCTCATATGTTGTTGTTATTTGAGGACCTCAAAATACTCGACTATACCAAACATTTAATAATCATATCCTGGATACCAAGCATTGAGATTAATATGATATAGCTCCTGACTTCATTATGCCTACAGTCTGGAGAGGGAAACAAATGTATAACTGAAGACGTATAATAAAATATGTCAAGTGCTATAATAGAAACTATGTATTATTCTAAAGACGTTGGGTAAAAATTACACACAAATAAATATATATACATAGACATATATATGTATATGAACTCATACATATGAGTATATATATATACATACATATGAGAATAAATAAAGAAAATAAACAAATACATATATATATGACAACAAATAAAACAAATAAAAATGTGGCACTTGCCTGCCACATTTTATATAAGATGATGCCATAGCACAAAATTATCAATTACTCTAAAATATCCATGTAATTTTTATTCCAATTAGGTTGAATTTTAACTTCATATTGAAAAACAAATCTAAAGATCAGCCAGTGAAAAGTTCAAAAAGAAAAGAACAGCAAGTGAGTAATTGCCTTACTCTAATAGACAATACTATAAATACACTGCTTTTATATTGATAGGCGACTAGACCAGGGTTCTCAATTTAGGTATTATTAATATTTTGGGCCAGGTAATTATTGATTGATGGGAGTGGTTTCCTTGTGCATTGTGGAATATTTAGCAGCATCACTCATCTCTACCAACTAGATGACACTAGCATCCATCTAGTTGTAAAAGTAAAAAATATCTCCAGACATCGCCAACCGTCTCTGGAGGGTAAAAATCACTGCTTATTGAAAACAAATCTAGATCATTGGTTTCTTTTTAAACATGGTTCCTGTTGTTTTTTTTTGAGGAAGATTGGCCCTGAGCTAACATCTGTTGCCAATTTTCCTCGTTTTCTTTTTTCTCCCCAAAGCCCCAGTACATAGTTGTATATCCTAGTTGTATATCCTTCTAGTTCTTCTATGTGGGGAGCTGTCTCAGCATGGCTTGATGAGTGGTGAGTAGGTCTGCGCCAGGATCCAAACCAGCAAACCCCAGGTCGCCAAAGCTGAGCGTGCAAACTTAACCACGATGCCACCGGGCCAGCCCTAGACCTTTCATTAAAATGCAAATAGATCAAATCTTACTCTTTAAAATTCGTCAGTGATTTCTCAACACACTTAAAACAAAGTCCAATGTCATTACCATGTCCAACATGATCCTACACAATCTGACTCCAGCTCTTTCCAACCTGCCCTTCAATGACTCAGCTCTGTTATCACTGCCCTGAAGCCATCTTAGCTCTTGCTGTTCCTGGGAAAGGCCAAGCAAGTCCCCACTTCAAATCCTTACACTTGATGTTTCCTTTCTCTGGAATGTTCTTTCCCGAGAAATTCACAGGCCTTGTACCTTCACTTCAAGTTTCACCTCTTCATCCTATTATTTTCTTTCTCTCCACTAGAACATGATCTCTGTGAGGACAGGGGCTTCATCTTGTTTGCTGCTGTAACCTTATAACCTAAAATAGCGCCCTACACATAGATGGCACTCAACGTGTTTCTTGAATAAATTTTTTGAAAGAATAAGTAAATGCCTACAAATCAATAATAAAACTTGTTAAATTTTTTGAAAGAGGCAATTAATAGATAAAACATATGTACAATAATCAGAAAAAAAAATCGGAGAAATAGAAGTTTAAAGAAGTAGATTCTATATCAAACTTATAAGTTTGGCAAAAAATTCCAAAATAATTTTTTTAGGCATTAATGAAAGTGAAGAAAAACTCTTATATACAGCTACCAGTGGTGTTCGATGTTATAAAATGTTTGGAATGCAAAATGGAAAAAATATTGTAGTTGAAAACGCACATACTCTATCATGTAATAGTTTAAAGGAGATTTAAGTAATGTAATTTATAGGTAAATTCCCTAGAGAAAATCTTGGACATTTGCAAATGGAGATGTATTTAATGAGAACTGTTGCTTAATTTTTAATAATAAAGGAAAATTCAGAAAACTTACCAAAATTCAATCAATATGAAAGTGCATAAAAATTTAGACTATTAAACAGCATCAAAAGTTAGTAAATTTTATATAGACATTTGAGGATTAATCAATCTTAAAATAATATAAAGTTATGAAAATAGGTTATAGAAAAATTAATTTACCATTATATATGTCTTATTTAGTATTTTTTACCTAAGCTAAAAATCACTAAACAATACTATAGTGTTTACAAAAACATATATATGCAGTAGAACAATAAGAATATGGAAGGAAGAATACTCATCAGATTCATGATAATGGTTGCATCTGAGAAAGATGGAAAGTTATCTCTGTGGATGGGAACACATGAGACTTTAGCTCCACTGTGCTTTCTCTCTTTCTCTCTTTTTAAGAAGAAAGAAAAAATTCTGAAGCAAATATGGCAGTACTAATATTTGTTTAGTCTGAATGAGGATACATGGGTCTTGTACCATTTTATTAACTTATTTTTGTCTGTATTAAGAAGAAAATAAAGTGTTACAGGATTAGTTCATTATTTATTAAATCATTTTTATTTGCCAAGCAATGTGTTAGACACTGAATCACAGAGGATGGAACCATCATTTTGCATAGAGAAGAAATTTAAGCTGGAGCTGAATGAGAGTTTACTATGAAAAAATGGTAAGATAAAGAAAACAGAAACATCATTACTATGAGTGAAAAGAACACAGATATGTGCATGCTTTTTGAGGTACACTAACATTGTCTTAGTATAGACAAAAAATAATGTCATACTGAAATTCGTTCAAAGAAAATAACAGGTGGCTGCGAATGGGGAGTTCTCAGAATATTTGCTTGGTTCATCATTATTTTTAAGACACTTTAAAAATATTTTAATATATGGTAAATGACTCATCCAGATTTTAAAAAGTTTACTTTATATCTCTGGTTGCAATGTTGCATAGTAGACTATGGATATTAATTTAATAATTGACTTGGTGCTTTTATGATTCAACTGCTTCCTTTAGACGTGAAATAAGTTCTAATGTTAGGACAGAACAAAATTGATACACATTTCTTACAAAAACAGAAAGGAAATATAAAGTTCAACACACCCAACATGCCTCTGTCTGCAGGGCACTCTAGGAAGATGCAAAAAAATAACAAATTTATTAAAGGAAGGGAAGAATGTTAGAAGCATAAGCATTTAAAAATGTTTGTGAATACGATACATGGAATAATTGATTCATCAATTGGATTTTATGGAGAAAACTTTCTTCAAACTACTATCTAGATCCATTTGAAAATGGTCCCCTTTTTCTGATATCAACTAGGGAAAGATAATTTATTCTTCAAAATACTTTAATTATAGTGCAATTACAGAATCTAATCCAAAGAACATAGAAAATTAACACTTATTCTGAATTTTGTTGAGTGTAAAAACCAATTGTTTTTCCTTGGGTATGGCATTTTGGCTCTTACTTCCTAGCTTAATCGCAAAATACTTATCTTTGTTTCCCCAGAATTGATTGGTGAACTAAGGCAAATAACTATAACTCTAGCTTCCAAAACAAATATTATGACACTTCGAACATTGGGTTATTATTTGGATCTCTTAGAATGTAAGTCTGGGGACTCATTTTACTCATTATCTTTTATTAGCGCTGTAGATTGTCCCAGTATGGTGCTTGAGTAAATAAATGTATCTTCTTGAAATATGACTGGTGTAACAAACAGAAAGTACATTATTTTTAGCACATGTCGTGTATGCACTTATGTGAATGATGCATACAGTTTGTGGAAATTGGTTAAATGTTATACTAATGTTTACTACTCCATTGACAAGAATGTTAATTACCGAAGAATCAAAAGTTGGCAGTCTTTGGAAAGCACTGCTGCTGGGAAAGAGCGAAGCAATTTGGAAACAGAGGATACCAGTTGAAGGCAGGGTATGAAAGGAAAAGAAAAGGGAGGAAATTGTGGAAATTAATGGGAAAAAAGAGAAAAATCAAAAGGCACATCATCTCCCATCCCGGGAAAAAGTGCCAACCAATGAAGAAACTCTGCTTCACTTTACTAACAGACCAAGACACTCTCAATGCAAGAAACACAGCAACACAACCAAGTCCCTCACTCCAGTTGCAATAGAGACTTTCTCTATTGATACTTTTGGAAAATACAAGACTTAAAAATGAACAAAACTGGAAAGTAACATCCTTACACAGCTACTATAAGAAGAAAACAGAAAATGAGAATTAAAACATTTCAGCTGAAGAAAATATACTCCCGAGCAACAACAAAGCAGAAGAAAACAAAATAACAGTGGCAAAAACTTGTAGCAATATCCAAGAAGAATTAAGCAACTTAAAACAAGCATTTGCAGATATGAAAGAGGTCTCTGAATCAGATATTTTTTAAAATCCATTAATTAATTAATGAGAGGAGAAATGGAAAAAAACCGAGGAAGATGAGAAATGAAAATTTTGCACACCCAGAAAGAAAGGAAAAAAATCGACTTAGTAATAAAGCATAAATTACAAGGTAACTAAGGGAAAGTAGATTTAGTGGAAAATATACTAAGGGACATTGAGAAGTAGCATGAAAAGAGCCAAGATAAGAATAGATTCATAAAAGAGGTAAAATGCATCAGATAGAAAGTGAGAGATATAGAAAAAAGGCAAAGAAAATTCACATATATGTAACTGGATTTTTTGTAGAAGAAAAACAAAACAATGAAACATTATTTAAAATTATAATCCAAGAAGGTCTGAATCTACATAGCAAAAGGGCCCATTACTGAAAAAACTTGACATAGAACATTCAATCCCAAAATACATCCTAGTAAAATTACTGGATTCTAAAGATAGAAGGAAAAAAAAAGTTTTTTGAGCATCTTGGCAAAAAGACCAAGTCACTTACAAAGAAAAGAAAATCAAGTTAACATCATAATTCTAGACAGCAGCATATGAAGCAAGAAGAAAATGGAGCAAAATTAAAACAACAAAAACAAACAAAACTTTAAGTACACAAAGTGCTAAGCCAGGATTTTCAAACTAGCCAAGCTGTCAACAAACATCAAAGCAATAGACATGCAGGGACTCAGAGATGACTGAACACGCAAGCCTTCCCTAGGAATTCATTGGAGGATGAAGTTTATTCAATCAACAGAGGACTTTGAACCTTTACCAACAGAACCAATGGTAAGCAAATAAATGTATTAATTGTAGATACAAGATTAAAACAAAAATGGGGACAAGAGTGGATAAAGAGTAAAGGATGTTATAAGTTCTCACACACTAGAAATAAGAGAATTTTAAGAAGGGGAGGAGAATTGAGCAAGATAGGAGAAATTAGAATAATCTCATTGATTACTGCATAGCCAATAGATGGAAATCAGATGATAGAAATTAAAGCTGACAAATCAAATAGGAAAAGCATAAGTAAGGAAAGAGGGGGGGCTAAAGCCATTCCAAAGAGTATTTTAAAATAAAGGTACTGCTATATATACACAAACAGTCCTCAATATGAAAAGTTTTTGTTTTTTTTAAAGAAAGAGAGTGAGAAAGCAAGAGAATGAGTACACAAGAGTGAGATTGAGAACAAGATTGAAAATGAGAACAAGATCAATAGAGCAAGAGAGAAAGACAGACAGAGATGCAGAAAGACTGCAAAGAGAACCACAGTAAATAAAATGCACACAGAAAAGTAACGTAGAAGAACACGATTTAATTGAGACTAAACATATCAGATATATCAATAAATGTGAATTTGTTTTGTTTCCTCTGATAAATCACATTGAGAGCATGTACTCTGATATAATATGTTGAGAATGATAGTTTATCTCTGTTGTCCTGCCCAAAATCCATAACTACAGTCTTACCATGAGAAAAATATCAGACAGACCCAAATTGAGGAACATTCTACAAAACACCTGACCAGTACCCCTCAAAACTGTCAAGGTCATCAAAAACCAAGAAAGTCTGATAACTGTTACAGCCCAGAGAAACCTAAGAAGACATGATAACTAAATCTAATGTAGTATCCTAGATGGGATTCTGGAATAGAAAAAGGACATTAGGGGGAAACTAGTGGAACGTGAATAAAGTATGAATTTTAGTTAATAATAATGTGTCATACTTGGTTCATTAGTTGAGACATTACAATAGTAATGTAAGATATTAATAGAAGAAATGATATGTGGTATACACTCTGTTCTATCTTTGCAATTTTTCTCTAAATATAGAACTACTGAAAATTTAAATTTTAAAAGGATAATAAGAGAATATTATAAACAAACACTTTTACAATAAATGTATCAACTTAGTTAAAATGGACTAATTCCTTGAAAGACGCAAACTACAAAAGCTCATTTAAGATGAACTCAATAAACTAAATAGAATTATATCTGTTAAATAAATTGAATTTATAGTTTAAAACTTTCAAAGAAAAATTTGAGTCCAGTTGGTTTCACTGGTGAATTCTACCAAACATTTAGGGAAAAATACAACCTACGCTAAAAAAAAAAAATCTTCCAAAAAATAGATAAAGAGGAAACAGTTCTCAATTCATTTTATGAGGCCAGCATTACTATGATATCAAAATCAGACAAAGGCATTAAAAGAACAGAAAACCATAGACCTCATGAACATAGATTTAGAAATTCTTAAGTTTCACCAAATAATATAGCAATACATATATATAGATATAACAGTCAAGATGAATTCATATCATGCATTCAAGGTTGCTCAACATTCAAAAAGAATCATATATAATCCACCATATGGATAGAAATAAAAAGATCAATATTTATAGAGGAAAAAAGCATTTGCTAGATCCCAACACCTGTTCAGAATAAAAGGTCTCAGTAAATTAGTAGAAGGGAATTTCCTCAATCTGATAAAAGACCTACTTGTGGATACTTATAGATGAAAATTTATAGTTTTCCTCTTAATATTGGAGACAAGGCAAAGATGTCTGCTTCCACCGTCTTCTGTACAATATTGACTAAAAGTCCAAGAAACTGTAGCAAGGCCAGAAAAAGAATAACCGCTCTAATAGTTTATCTCCTTTGTTTTCCTCTCTCTTTCATCTCCGTGGAAGAAATGAGAGATAGGCAGAGACTGAGAGAGAGAGAGAGAGAGAGAGGCAGGGGTGGGGTGGAGGGAGGGAGATTTTCTCTTTTCTCTGAAGCTTAAGCACCAGCTAAGAACACCCAGTCCTACCTACAGCACTTTTCAAGGCATTTTTTCAAAGACATTTACCTTTATTTGATGAATTAAAATGGCAGTTAGAACAATATTTTTACTTTTCACAGATAATGGAAATTTATCTAGAAATCTAGGTTAATCTCTCCTTTCCACAGGCTGTGTAAATGCAGGAAGCAGCTCAGTTGATCGTTATAAAGTTGGGCGTAACTGCCGTTTAGCATCACGATTGATAGAAAAAAAGTACAACTACCTATTAAATACACCCGCTGTTCACCTTCATGCCAGGAATCCTTCTCAGAAATTCACTCTTTTAGTGTTTTCTAACTGCTAGTCATGACCCATTAATGGCTCAAGGCTGTGACATCATTTTTAAAAAATGAAGCAGGGAAGAATGTATTAGAAAAGATAATTTCAGTGTATCTCACATATAGAAATATTAATAACTGCTTTCTGAAAATTTTGGCTTGGTCATATATATATATCCAAGTATATATACACACATTTACATATAGCAGTTTTGTAAAACAATACTTAATTTATTTGTTATTCTAATTAGCAATAAAAATGTTCAAAATAGGGGCCGGCCCTTGGCGTAGCTGTTAAGTGCGCGCGCTCTGCTGCTGGTGGCCCGGGTTCGCATCCCGGACGCACACCTATGCACTGCTTGCCAGGCCATGCTGTGGCAGCGTCCCATATAAAGTGGAGGAAGATGGGCACAGATGTTAGCTCAATGCCAGTCTTCCTCAGCAAAAAAAGAGGAGGATTGGCATGGATGTTAGCTCAGGGCTGATCTTCCTCACCAAAAAAAAAAAAAATGTTCAAAATAAACTACATTAGATGTTTGCTAATTATTTGAAAAAAAGTGTAAGATTTTCCCCTGCCAATAGCTAAATGAATGCTTTTATAATCAAATTGAGAATATATAAGTATAATTATTTTGATTTCCATTGTAAAAATGTTTTACTCTGGACTTTATATTTTTGTAGTAGAAGGTTTTCTTAAATTTGTATTTGCGTGGTTGTTTTATGCCTCCCAAACTGGTAAATATGCCTCTTGTGGCTGCATATCGTGTAATAAATACTGTAACATAGCCGTAATGCAACTTTACCTATTCAGAATAGACTAAACAAAGAATTTAATAGGTTCTCAGAGCAGCCAAAACAGTTATCACCAATGCATGCACCAAAATCTGTGTACGTTATTCCTGGAAAAACTTTAGGTTCTCATATGTACAGACATACAATGTGCAATGTACAAATGTGGCTATCCCTATTATATACAACATGTATTTGGCTAAAGAGATTCCAAATATACTGTCTAATAGAATGTTTTTTTCAACTATTAAATGTTTATTAGGGGGAGGGGTTGAAATGAGAGATACGTTTTCAACACTTTCTGTATTATTTTAACTATAAAAACCAATAAAGAGCTGTCCATTTTGGAAAACAGAAAACTAAATATGTGTGTTTCACTTGAACCTTGTGTAGTTTAGGTTGAAATGAAAAGGGTAAGTTTTTTGTGTGTGTGGTAGGATATATATAACAGAAAATTTTCGATTTTAACCATTTTAAGTGTATAATTCAGTAACATTAATTACATTACAATGTTGTACAAACCATAATATCACTATCTCTAAAATCATTCAAAATAGGCACTCTGTACTCATTAATCAATAACTCCCTATTATCCCTACCCTTGGCCCCTGACAACCTGTAATCTACTTTCCGTCTTCATGAACTTGCTTATTTTAGATATTTTATATAAGTGGAACCATAAAATATTTGTCCTTTTGTGTCTGGTTTATTTCACTTCGTATATTTTCAGGGTTCATCCAAGTTGTAGCATGTATCAGTACTTTATTTTTATGATGGAATAACAGTCTATTATATACCACATTTGCTAATCCCTTTATCTGTTGATAGACCTCTGGATTATTTCTACCTTTTGGCTATCGTAAACAATATTTCTACAAACACTGGCATGCAAGTTTTTGTTTGAGTCCTTATTTTCAATTATTTGAGGAATATACCTAGAAGTGGAATCACTAGGTCGTATGATAACACTATGTTTAACATTTTGAGAAACTGATATTTTTCCACAGTGGCTATATCAGTTTACTTTCCTACAAATAGTGTACAAGAATTGCAATTTCTCCACATCCTCTTCAACATTTGTTATTTTCATTATTATTGCCATCCTAGTGAGTGTGAAGTGGTACCTCATTGTGGTTTTGACTCGTATTTCTCTAATGACTAATGATGTTGATTATCTTTTTTATGTGCTTATTGGCCACTTGTGTATTCCTTCTTTGAAGAAATAGCTATTCAGGTCCTTTGCCCATTTTTTAATTGTTTTTTTTTTTTTTGTCTTTGAGTTATAAGAGTTGTTTATATAATCTGAATATTAAACCCTTATCAAATATATGATTTATTTTCTCCCATTCTGCAGTTTGTCTTTTCACTTTATTGATAGTGTTCTTTGATGCACACATATTTTTTTTAATTTTGATGATGATCTTGTTTATTTTGTTGCTTGTACTTTTGATGTCATATTTAAGAAACCAGTGCCAAAGCTAAGGTCATGAAGATTTCCCTTTATGTTCTCTTCTAAAACTTTTATAATGACGCTCTTAAGATTAGATATTTGATCCATTTTGAGTTACTTTTTCTACATGACATAAGTTAAGGATCCAACTTCCTTCTTTTGCATGTGAACATCCAGTTTTTCCAGCACCATTTGTTGAAGAGACTGTTCTTATCCCTTTGAATGGTCTCAGCACCCTTGTTGAAAATTAATTGACCATATATGAGGGCTAATGTTTATAGTAAAAGGAGAATAACACAATCAGTTCTAATACCTGTTATATCTGAGAATCTGGAAGCAAAACTAGAAGGAAAAATGCTAGCATAAGTATTCAGCATTGATAAAGTCTAGGAGTAGGGATCATTTAGAGTAAAGACAATCAATTCTGTAATAACTCAGTAAACCCAAACGACGAACACTGGCAAGTCCTGTGCCAATTCCCTAAAATGTAAAGAGGAATGCATTTTAAACAAACACCTGAAAATCAAGCCTAGATTATAAAAGTGGCTCAACCACCTGAAAATCAAGCCTAGATTATAAAAGTGGCTATGGATGGCAGAGATTGAAAAAGTACAAATAATTAGAAAGGCAATGAGAACTCCTTTAATAAGTAAAAACAGTCACAGAGAAAGTAAGTTTTATTTCTACCTCTTGGTAAAACTTTCTCCCAGAAAACTTAGGAAAATGTCATTATATAAAATATTGGTTTGAAAAATACATTAGAATATGGGTCAGGCTGATAAATTATACTGGAAATGGCATAACTGAAAAATGTTATGTCTCATATAGCTACATCAAATGACTATTTGTAGAAAATTAAGCCCTATGCACTTAAAACTGGATTCATTTCTTTCTGATTTTATTGAACAGGATTTACCACTAGAGTGGACACTGAGGGACCTTGATTTTTTTTCCATATCCTGTCACAATTTTCTTTGACACCTTAGAAAGTAATTTAAACTCAATAAAATGAAGATAATTGCACTTACCTCACAGAGATGTAGAGAGCCTTAATGAGATCATGTCTACAAAGTAATTCAAAGTCTTTGGTTGGTAATATAAATAGCAAGCATAACTATATTTTTCCAGATGTCTAATAATGATAACTATAAATATGATGAACTGAAAAGTTAAAAGGCTGCCAGTAAAAGTAAAATGTTTTCATTTTAATTGCTAGGCATTTAAATGTTCCCTCTTGCATGTTTGGATTATAGGAAATGCACAGAAACATTAATTATGAGTTCCATTTTTATAAGGACATGTCCTCCAAGTTTAGACTCAAGAGTACTTAACTTCTAGCCAAATAGGGAAAAACTGAACTACCTCTTCTTTGCAATTATGTCTAATAAATCACTGTAGAAGTTTAATAAAATAAATCACAGCATAAATTTTAATGAAACCTATACACTACTTCTTCAAAATGTTTCTTAATATGAAATAGAAGATCATGACTTTAGTTCCAAGTCCCATTACTCAATTGTCATACCTTCAGTGTGTCTTTATTCCTGAACTGATAAGACAAATACTAATATCCTCTATTCAGTTCCTATCCTGTTAAATATTTCTCAGTGCAGAAATACTTGTAATCAGACCCAAACTATTTTTAAGTTCAGAGCCTACACTATATTCCTACTGCTGTCAACCATTTGTGAATTAAAGTACTTATCTTTGAAACTGAATTGCATTTTACATTAAATGAGCCAGAAAAAGCAATGTTGATTCTAACGGGAACAGGCATGATAATCTCCTGGCAAAGATGCTTTTCAAAATACTGATTCTTGGCAGCTATGGTGGTTCACTGTCTACTGTACTTGGTCTTGGGATAGGCACTGCAGACAGGACTTTGAAATGAGACCAGACATTAGGTCTCCATTCAATAAATGCGAGAGTAAAGGAGGTCACTCTCTACAGCATCCCGCAGGGTAATTGCATCCTAAAGGAAAGCAGAATTTCTTGTCATGTCCCATGAGGGCCGTCTGGGTTGCATTGATCTGACTGGTTATTGTTGGATCTCACCCAACAGGTTGTCAGGATTCAATAGTCCATCACACTCCACACACACAAATAAGAAAAGCAGGCTGAGAGAGAAAAATTCCAGTTGCTGCTTGGAATAAGAAAACAAGTTTTATTTTGTTTTTAACTTCTGTCTGTAATCCATCAAAATTAATGAGTTCATTGCTGTATATTAAAGTTAAAACAACTGCATTCTTCATTTATCTACCTTGACACTGCTTAAATAAACTTTGTTTCTCAAGAAAACCTATACAGGAAATGTCTCTTTTCTCCAAGTCAGACATATACCTAGTAGCTACCAGAAAAATTCTTTAGGATTTTAGATTGGCAATTGTTACTGATATTCAAATAGAAAATCACCAAAAGTTTGCCTATACATGCACACACACACATAATACACATACACACACACACCACTCCAAACCACCACCATCTCCCATCTCCATCTCCATCGGTATTACCATCAGCTGTAGGAATTAGGGTTTGGATCTGCCTCAGATGAGAGACAAGCAGACCAGGAGAAAATAGGAAATCCTCATTTGAAATGGAAGTTTTCTTCCGTAGCAGAGGATTAATCTTCTCAGAATTCAGGAGACAGGAGTGAGAAAAAACACCTTTCGAGTGAAGAAATGAGCCAGGCATTCTATGATATTACGCAAGGGCATTTCCTTCATATTAGAAGGAAATTAAACAAAGAGATATACATCTTTAATTAAACGCAACTTTTATTTAAAAATTGAGGGGAAAGAGGAACTTTCTGCTTAGTTTCTGGTAATTAACCATTGATGTAAAAAACACTCAAGTAAAAGTCAATTGTATTTCTATATAGTAGCGATGAACAATTCAAAATAAAATTAAGAAAACAAGCCACTTATAATAGCATAAAAAACTTAGCATAACTAGTACTAAATTTAACAAAAGAAGTGTAAGACTGATACACTTAAAACTATAAAATATTTGAAAGAATTCAAAGACTTAAATAAATGGAAAGACGTCTTGCGTTCATGGATTAGAAGATGATTGTTAGGATGGCAGTACTCCCCATACTGTTCTGCAGATTCAATGCAATTCTTATCAAAATCCCAGCTGAATTTTTTCTCCCAGAAATGGACAGCTTGATCCTAAAATGCACATGGAAACTCAAGGGACCCAGAATAGTCAAAACAATCTTGAAAAAGAACAAAGTTGGAAGACTCACACTTCTTAATTTCAAAACTTACTACAAAGATACAGTAATCAAGACAATGTGGTACTGGCTTAAGGACAGACATATGGATCAAGTAAATAGATTGAGAGTACAGAAATAAACCTATACATGTGTGGTCAATTGATTTTTGACAATAATAACAAGGCAAAATCAATGGGGAAAAATTAATCTTTTTAACAACTTGTGCTGGGATAACTGGATATTTACACACAAAATGATGAAATTGGAATCCTACTTCATAAAATATACAAAAATTACTCAAAATGACTTGAAGAAAAACATGTAAGGGCTAAAACTGTAAAATTTTTAAGGGAAACCAGGTGAGAAAATTTTGTGACCTTGGATTTGGCAATGGTTTTTTCAGCTATGACATCTAAAGTAAAAGCAACCAAAGAAAAAATAGGTAAATTAAACTTCATCAAAATTAAGTCTTTGCGTTTCAAAGAACACTATCAAGAAAATAGAAAGTTAGTCTACAGAATGAGAGAAGGTATTTGCAAATCATGTATCTGATAAAGTATAGTATACAGAAAAAAAATATATATATATAATCTTATTATTCAACAATATAAAGACAAATAACTCAATTTTAAAAATGCACAAATAATTTGAAATAACATTTCTCCAAAGAAGATGGACAATAAGTATGAGAAAAGCTGTTCAACATCATTAGTCAGTAAGGAGATACAAGGCAGGGGCCGGCCCGGTGGTGCAGCGGTTAAATGCACGTGCTCCGCTTCGGCAGCCCAGGGTTTGCAGCTTAGGATCCCCGGTGTGCACCGATGCACCGCTTCTCAAGCCATGCTGTGGCAGCGTCCCATAGATGTTAGTCCAGGGCTGGTCTTCCTCAGCAACAAAGAGGAGGATTGACATCGGATTTTAGCTCAGGGCTGATCTTCCTCACACACACACACAAAGGAATGAATATTGATACATGATGCAACATGGATGTACCTTGAAAACATTATGCTAATTCAACAAAGTCAGATATAAAAAGCCATATATTGTATGATTCCATTTATATGAAATGTTCAGAATAGGCAAGTTCATAGAGATAGAAAAGGAATTAGTGGTTGCCAGGGGTTGGTGGGGTAGAGGGAGAGTGGGGGAAACAGGAATAGAGAGTGACTGATAATGGATACAGCCTTTCTTTGGGGGGTAATGCAAAATGTTCTGGGATTAGTTGGTGAATTTTATGGAATGTGAAAGATATTTCAATTAAAAAAATCTTTGGAGAATCATATCAAATTACCTCAGTGAAGGAATGTTGTACAAGGGCACATATAAATCATCCCACTCAAACAGGAGTGCAAATGATTTTCAATTCTGTCCTTTTTTCTCCCTGTACCCCAATCAAAAATTCTGTGAAATAAATGTTCTGGGAATTATAAACTTTTGATATAAAAAGTAGACATTAGTCATATTTTCTGGTATTAGAAACATATAATTTCTTTGTGTGATGGTGACTATGATTTGCACTATTAAATACTACCTTTTTCTTGATGAACTTTCTTCAGTTTGCTTTGTGGAATCATACTCTTGGGTTTCCTCCGCTATCACTGGCCAATCCTTCTCAGTATCTTATGCTGGCATCTCTCCTTCTCCCCGACTTTCCTACGGTTGAGTGTTTCAGAGCTCAGTCTTTCCTCCACTCTTTAGCTCTATCTGCATTAACTCTATCAGTGATCACACAGATTCTCATGGTTTTAAACGTAATCTACGTACCAATGCCCCACAAATTTATACCCCTAGACTAGCTCTCTCTTCTAAACTCCAAGCTGATGTATGTAACTGCATACTCAACAATACAACAGAATTTTTAATAGAAAACTCAGACTTGACATGTTCAAAACTAAACTCCTGATTTCTCTCCCCTCCCCCCACCACAAAAAGAAACCCTCTGTATCAACCATAGTTTTTGCCAAGTCAATTTATGGCTACCTCGTCACTCCAGTTTCTCAGGACAAAACATTGAGTCATGTTTGATGCTTTCCTTCTCTCATATCCCATATCTAATCTGTTAGGAAATGATGTTGCTTCTGCCTTTAAAATATGTCCCAAATTTTCCCACTTCTCACCACATTAATTGCTTCCTCTCTGGTCCAAGCCACCATCAGCACACCTCTGGCTTTACTATAATAACTTCCTAAAATGTCTCTCTGCTTCTATTCATTTTCTGCCCCATAATCTATTTTCACCCTAAAAGCCAAGGTGATCCTTTGAAAATATAAGTTAGTTTATATCACTTCTCTGCTCATAACCTTCTAATGACTGCTCATTTCACTCAAGAAGCTTAAGGTAGTACAAAAATGTGTTCTTCTTTCTTCTGGCTTGAATTGTTTATGAGAAGAAATGTGTCTTAATTCTTTGGTTACTTTTCAGAGTCTTTCCTTATCACTGGCTTTTAACAATTCGGTTTGGATGTGCGTGGTGTGGTTCTCTTCTATTTGTCCTTCTTGGGGTTCCTTGAACTTCTTAGGTCTTTGTGGTTACGTCTCATCAAGTTTGGAAAATTTTTCACTGTTAGTTCATCAAATATATTTTCTGCCCAAATCTTTTCCTCTTATTTTTCCTCTTTTGACGTGTATGTTAAACCTCTTTAAATTATCCCACAGGTCACTGAGGCACTATTCATTTTTTATTAGTTTTTTCTTTGTGACTTAGTTTTGATAGTTTCGATTGCTCTTTCTTCAAATGAACTGATTTTTTCCTGGTGTCCAATCTGCTGTTAAGCCTATCCAATAATTTTCTTTTTCACTGAAGAGTTTGTATTTTTCAGCTGTGGGATTTCTATTTGGTTCTATTTTGTAGCTTCAACTTCTTTATTGAGATTCCATATTCGTTACCTCATTATGTCAAAGAATTTTGCAAAATATGGAGTGATCAACAATAACTATTAAAAAAATATAATAGAAAAATATGTTGAATTCACACTGGCAAATATTAAACAAAAACAAAGTATTGCTATTACAAAGAAACAGTATTTTTGATTTGACATTATTGATTAAAAGGACAATCGATTGATTTAGAAATTATTGTGTGGTTCATTTCACATTAAATCAAATTATTATTAGCTGGTCTGATGTAGAAATGACTAACAAGAAATGTCTACTGGGGTGATTCTTGATGCCCTGACACAAAAGTGCATGGCCAAAAGTTGTGTGACAATTGGGAATGTGTCCTGTGTTTCCTAGAGCTAGAAATACTGATGTAACAAAAGAACTACAATATTGGAATTGTACAGTGCCAGAAACCATTCTGTGAAAATTACTCAAATCATCAGATATACAAAATTATAAGAGGAGAACTCAGTTTTCAGAAATGTCTAGTCAAAGGTGATTTTCTACATTAAAAAAAATATATGTATATATATATATGCATATATATGTGTGTATATAGATATGAGTAGATATATACTTTATTTTCTGTTCAACAAAATTTTTATTAAAAAACACAAATTCTATTTCATTATTTTGTTTTATTTTTTGTTTATTTTTGTTTATCACTTATATACGTTCAATAATATTCTGAATCTTACAACTAAAATATAAAGAAAATTTATAGTTTTCCCAAATTTGACTACATCTTAAAATTGTAAATGACATTTCCAATAACACATTATGAAACTGAATCAATCTTTCCTAAAATATCAATTATTAAAGGAAATTAATTTATGTCACTAGAGGAAGATTGAATTGACTTTGTATTCTCATATCAGAAATTATAATTACAAAATCATTCTCAAGTAAAGGGACAATTAAGGAAAATGTAGCCAAAATAAAAAGTAGGAAAAATAAAGAATAATGTTAGAAATTTTATAAATAAAACATTATATTGTTTTCCTGGATTTTATCATGATTATGTTATTTATTGTAATTTCTTTTGTCATTATGAATAAATGTTTACTAATTTGATATTCTTTTCCCTAAAGAAGTGTCTGTCAAAATTGTATATGCTTCAGGCCACAATAGAACAGAATGAGAAAGAACTCATAAAATTAAGCACACTTCTAATGTGGAAATGAAAATAAAAATATAATTCGTAATCCAAAAAAATATGAATAAATATTTAGCAAACAAATGTCAAAATTCTTTCCCTTTCTTTTCACCTGTATCCTCTTCTCCCTTCCCCCTTCCTCCCCATCATCCTCTTGTTGTCCAGAATTCTCCAAATTTTCTGCAGTAAGATATCACTACATTAATAACTTTAGCTTTTAGAATTTTTAAAACTAAGCTATACTATCTAATGAGGATGAAGACACCAATCACAGAGAACATGCTCTTAGTGTGTGGGAAAACACACAGACTGGAATGCTCAACCCACCTCCACCTCCAATTAGCTGTATCCCTTTGGACAAGTTATTAACTCATGGATTTCACTTTCCTCCTCTATATAATGGAGCTGAGAGGGGTTGTGTGTGGGGGATAGGGGGTTAATTTCAAATAAAGTAATGCATAAGAAAGTACAGGGAAAATAATTACATTTCTGTATCTTTATTGCTTACTTTGTGTCTCAGTAAAAGCTTCTTATGAAAAAATTATATAAATATTAGAGGAAACTGAAAAAAAATAGACAACAGATACAAAGATAATATTTTTAAGTCAGATGTTGAAAGAAAGATGATACCTCCCAAGTAAAGGTTGTCAGATAAGAGGGGAAACTTTCACAAAGTAAAGCAAATTAAATAGACACGTTCTTCATAGTTCCAAAGAACATCTTGTGAAAGATGCAGAGAGAGAGCTAAGCCCTCTGGTGTCCCAGTAAGCACATGGCTGAGTATCCCCCAGCTGGGGCTGCTGCGAACACTGAGGCCTGGGGTAGATGACCAAACACCAGGTCACGGGGAACATGAAATTTAGTGATAGGGTAGAATTTTATTTTATCTTTGGCATCCATTTTCTAGTCACTTGACACTGTTCCCCAAAGACGTCAGCAGAGCATCTGCTCTGTTGACAGCATGAGCAACTTGACATTTCTTCTGAGGAATGAACTATTAGGGTTCTTGGAAGGCATGATAGAACCCTGCAGGAAGCCCCACAGCTTTGGGCCACCTCCACAAGTTGCCTCCCAAACGTCATGGATACAATTACATTTATATTTTTCTCTTAATAACTAAGTGAATGGCTAAATCACAGCCTGCTTCTAATACCAGATCTGCTCTAGGCACAGTTCCTAGCATTCTACATTGGTGGCAGGCAGAGACGAATGAAAAGCCTTCTTTACAAAGCATGCATGTCTGGTGCAGGCCTTAGGGCGGACATGGTCCAGACAGAGTTGATTACCTGTTTTTATCACATTTTCTCATTACCAAGACATGTTTGAGGTGACTATTCTGCTTATTTCTTGAAAAAAAAAAAAAAGGACATCAAATGCCTATGTCAAAAACTTTTAAACCACACAAGAGTATGGTATAATGAAAAATAAATCTGCCTTTGACTCCAGATTTCCAGGATAGACAACAAAGTTAATCAGCATCACCAGGTTCTTATGTATCCTTTAATCAACACTTACAGATTTACAGCATGATTTTCTTAATGACTGTTTTGTATTACATTGCATGAAGGCACTTTAAAAAAATTTCTATACTGTGTGGCATTTATGTTATATCTAATACTGTATTGATAAAGCTACTGCAATGAACATCCTCACATATTCATGGAGAGCCAACAAAATTCGGTAAGAGCCTAGAGTCTGGAGTCAGACTACCTAAAATCAAATTTTGGCTCTTTTTTTTTTACTAGTTTTGATCTTGAGCAAGCCACTTTACCTTTATTTGTTTTAGTTTCCTCATAAGTAAAATGAAATAGTAATAGTGCCGGCTTCACAGGGCTTTGTGAGGATAAAATGAGTTGATGAGCACATGCACAAGCGGAATACCCAAGTCAGTAGAGATGTGCATTTTAAAAGGTATCACATATGTCTATGCCCACCAATAGAATGTGAAAGAGCCAGTTTTCATTCTATAATAACAGAACATTCTAACATATAAATAACCTTTGCCATTCTGATAGGAAGAAAATTGCATTTCACTGCTGTTTTAAATTTCATATTTTAACTATGGGAAAAATAAAAGTATTTATATGTCTGTGAACCATTATCATTGATTTCCTGGTGACCTCTCTACCCCTATTTTCTTATCCTTTTTTTACCATTGTGTTGTCCACTATTTTCATACTGATTCACACAAGTACACTACATCTTAAATATGGCAAGCATATTTCCTCAGTTTGTTGCTTATCTGTTGACTTTGATTTTGATATTTATATCAGGCCAAGACTTTACAAAATAATCTATTTTAATAATATCAAATCAAATTTACCAATATTTTTCTTTATGACTTCTGAGTTTTTTCATCTGCTTTAGAAGACCTTTCATCATCCTTTAATAGAATGGGACCAAGAGCCCGAGGGGAAAATTGCCCTATTTAGACATTCTATTTGCTTTAGAGGTGATTCTGATGATCAGTGGGAAAAAGAACTGTTTTTGCAAAGGGAGATTGGATACCCATGTGAAAAAAAAAGTAGTATGGCTCCTTTGTCATAGTACACACAAAATCAAATTCTGGGAGATTTTATATCTATAGATGAAAGTCACAACTTTCAGAAGATAATATAGGAGAATATCTTCATGACCTTGGGATAGGAAAATAAAATGAAAGAAATAAAAAACCACTACCCATAAAGGAAAGAGTATAAATTTGACTACCAAGAGTAAAAACAACTTTCATTAAAAGCTACAGTTAAGAGGACAAAAAACCAAGCTGCTGAGTAGGCGATATTTAGAACTCATGTAATCAACAAAGGTTTTATATCCAAAACATATAAAAAATGTCTTCAAATCAATAAGAAAAAGTATGGCATTGAAATGTAGGCCAGACGTTTAAACAGGAACTCCACAAAGGAAGATATCCAAATGGCTAACATGAAAATGTGTGAAGAATCATCAGTAACCAGGGAAATGCAAATTAAATCAAAATAAAATGTCACTGCATATCTACTACTAAAGACTGACAATACCAAATGTGGTGAGAATGTCGAACACATTGCTAGTGGAAATGTACTATATTGGCAAACAGTTCGGCATTATCAAGTGAAAGATGACGGTAGCTTGGACAGTGTGGGGAGTTGGGGTGGTGAATGGTAGTCAAATTCTGGATATATTTTGAGGAGAGATTATAAATTTGCTATTGGAGTGTGTGTGCTGAGGAAGAGAAGGGTAGAGTGAAGAATAATTCTAAGGTTTGGTCTGAACAAATGGATGGATGAGGTTGTAATAACATTAGTGTAGGAAAACTGTAGAAGAGCCTTTATTTTTCATGGAGGTGGGGATGGTTCAGTAATTCAGTTACTTACCATGTTGATTTGAAATGTCAGTTATGAATCCAATTGGCGATGTCAAGTAGGAAGTTGCATATACAAGCCCAGAGTTCAGGGATAAGGTCCAGGGTGAGGAAATATACTTGCGAGTCATCAACAAGAGAAAGTATTCAAAATTATGTAACTGGAAGTAATCATCAAGGCAGTGAACAAAGAGAGTGAAGAGAGTCAATAAGAAGACTGCCGTTGGAATTTAAGTGCTTGTGGAGGTGAGGAAGAACCAGCCAAGGAGATGGAGGAATGGTAGTGAGGTAGGAGGAAAGCAGGGGATTGTAGTAACCTGGAAATCAATTGGAGAAAAAACGTTTCTAGCAAGAGACAGTAATCAACTGTTAAATGCTGTTGATAGGCCAGGTAAGACAAGGATGGATAATTGATTATTGATTTAGAAATGTGGAGGTCATTGGTGACCTTAAAAAGAAAATTTTCAGGAGTCTGGTGGAGGTGAAATACTAAATTAAGAGGGCTCAACATAGAGAGGGAAGTAACCAGTAGTAGTGAATATAGACAACACTTTTGAAGGGTTTGCTGGAAAGAAACGGCAACAGCAAGAAAGGGAAGTAGTATAGAGAGAATAGGATCTGTTCAAGAGGATGGGAGAGATACAGCAGGGAGATAAAATTTAAGGTACAGAAGAGAGCAGACATTGAAGTAATATCCTAGAACGGGCAAAAGTCATGAAATCTCATGCGCAAGTTGAGGAACTTCTGTTAGAACCAGAAGACATTCATTTATGGTAACTCCAGAGAAGAACGATCACTGGAGAATGGCTGTAGATAGGTGGTCATGTGTAATAAGAGAAGCTCCGGAAATGTCATTTCTAATCACTTTTATTTTCCAGTAAAGTAGGAAAGAAAGACATCAGCTGTATGTGGAGAAAGGGGAAAAGGGTTACGAGGTTTTAGAAGAGAGAAAATAAGATATTATCTTCCAGAAGAGTGGGGAAGTGAATGGGCAAGGGAATTGTATTGAGAATGAGAGGAAGCATTAAAATAGTAATTTGCACAGATTTTTATGTAAATATGCAGCAATGTGATTTTTAAAATCACAAACCAGATTTATTTTTTCCTTTATATACTAAAATTATTTATTGTGTTCAGAAAATATTTGATGAACCAGCCACATGTGGTCATTGTCTTCAGGGAGCCTACAAAACTTTTTCTCGTCTGAGGTCCCCTTGGGAAGCTAAATAATTATTTCCATTGCTTTACTACTGAGAAAGCAGGTTTTGATTCATTCTTTAGATATTCATTTGGAACATACAAACACAAAAACTATACAAAGAAATTTAATTTCAGATATATTTCATTTTAAAGAACATTATTCTGATGTTATTTCAAACTAAACTATCGATCTATTGCTTATTTCCTGTCCTTTTAAGGGCAAAGAGAGCAAAAACAATGTTTTCAACACCACTTAATCTTCAGGTTCTGGAATGGTGCTGGCACATGGTCAGAGCTCAATAACTGTTTGTTGAACGTACGAATTAATAGAAGGAACATAGTAAATCAGGACATACTACTTGAAGAAATCCCTACAGAGAAAAAAGAATCTCACATATTTTCCATTTCTATATCTTACACTGTTTTGTCAAAGTGGAGACAATAAAAGTTGGATAAATTTGATTAACCTATTCAAAATATTTTGACTATAAGACATATATAGCCCCAGAATATCATAGGAGTACAATATAATGAAACTCAGAATTTTGCTAGATATTGTTTAAAAAGATTAAGAAAAGTTCTCAGCTCACTGAATTTCAGTCTTCAGCAAATAAAGAAAATGTCATTAATTATTAATGAAAGCTTTTTCACTTAATAATCTGTGAATTGTATGTGTAGAGATGAATTGGTTGTTAATAAAATGCAAGTATGAAAGATAATACACCCACCCATTAAGTTTGCTGAACAAAGTAAAGTTCTTACCTCTCCTGGGAATGAATTTTTTTTTTTTCAGCAAAAATGAATTGAATATTGTTAAAAATGGAGAATAATCGGACATGGATGAGGAAGTTATGACATTGACACATATTCCTCTATAAATACTGAGATTTAGTCTGTGCATCATTCAACACATATTTTTTAAAAATTGAGTTAAAGGATCTCATATCAGTGATCTAGGGAACATAATGTGAGAAGCATGATAAATTAAATGATTGATTGTTCATGTTTTAACGCCTCGCATATCTACTGATACCAAAAAAAATGGCTTATTTCTTTAGACTCATTAATTATAAACTTAAGAATCATTTAGGGATTTAAAGAAAAACAACTTGCAAGTTAATCTTTTGTTATCAGTTTTTGAATAAATTATTAAAGAAAACTGGGGAACTGGTTACCTATGGAATCAAATATTTCAATTTTCTCATGTTGACTTCAATGTGAAAGTTTACTTATTTATTAAATACAAGCTGTTGTGGTAACTTGTTTACCTTTTAAATACAAGCTAAGGTACTATTTTTAAATTATGAAAACATTTGTAAAATAGATTTTATAGATTTGAACAATTAAAGTCAATATATATTGTACTATCAAAAGGCAAACTTCTATATAACTGAATTGGGTTATGCAATGGCTTTTTAAAATTTGTAAACATGACTAATTCTATTTTATTGATTACTTAGTAAAGTAAGATCATGCAAATATAATTTACCTTGTCTTGGTGCTAATCCAGCCAATACTTGGAATAAGCATACAGTTTTCTGTAGATGGTATCTCTTCTTGACACAGTGAAAAGACAACTGGTAAGTATATTAAAATCATTTTCCTCTGAAAACAATGGTGGTTTCAATAAATTATTCCTACTCGTTGACTATGACTAGAGTCTCATAAGTTTCAAGAATGAAATTTCTGGTGGCAGCCTCACATTGCCCGAATGTGCAAGTTAAGGGACCCCGGTCTTCTCTCTTGGTTTATTTTGTTTAAGGGGAACTCCATAAGGATAGACTATGTTTCTAAGATATCCAGATTTCTTTTTAGATAGAATACTTTAAATTACTCAGCTATAGACTTAATGTGCCCACCATTATCCTCAGCACTTCTAAATGATGCCTCGGTCATCATTTATTGGACCATTTTAAAGATTTTTGAATGCCTGACCTGGCATTGACATGTCATCTGTGTTTCTGTTTGAATTAGCTCCTGATTTTAGTCTTGCCTTTAAGGCTATGAAGTTAGTAGCACAGTTTTGCACCTATTATCCTACAGTCCCCACTGCTTTCTCACTACGCATCACTTTGTTGATTGGGCAGAATCCATTGTATTGCTCCAACATGGGCAGAGATGTTCCTCAAGGAGAACTTGACCTTCCTATAACTTCTTGCTATTGACCATTCCCTAAATTGAACTATTCCCAAGAACCGCATCACTATGTCCACCTTCATGAAAAGGGGCCAGCTTTCTCTGTGCTCTATGCACAGCCAAAAGAAATAAAATACATGTGTCTTCTCTGGTCAGCTTGTCCCTCAGTAAGAGGATAAAGGAGGCTGGCTACCTGCATCCAGTTCACTTAGACTCACCAATAAAGTGACTTACTTCACTTCTCTATGGGAATAGTAAAGCAGAGGGGCAAGAATTGCTACAATTATGGGACTTTAACTCTATGTAAGAAAACCTCAGCTTAGGAAGAAGTATCCTCCCCCAAATATTCCATGTCTTTCTGTCTCAACTCACTGGGCTTAGCCACTAAGTTTATGGTCAACCAAGAGTGTGGTTATTCTTCTACCATGAAAGAGATCAACATTACTGCTCTACTCTCACAAAATTCCACTTCCTCAATAATAACTACTCTCCTTGATTGTCTTCTTGGGTATACCACTAGATAATAAAGATTTTGCTACTAAAAAGTCTAAAATTGATTACAACAGTGCAGTTACCAAATCTATTCTATATCCATACTATATCTAAGGCTAGATTTTTCCAATGTTCCATCCCAAATTATTTCAAGCCACTTTGCCCAAAACAGTCTATCAGAGATTCTGTAATGGGATCAAATGACAATATCAAGATTGATGTGAATTCCAATAAAGTTATAGCCCAAGTTGAATACAAATCACCTTCCATTATCAGATTTTTCAAAATAAAATTATGTGCAAAGCCAAAGAAAATAAATTAAAATATGCAATTCTCTAGTCAATCTAAAGAAGAAAATGTTAAAATAAATTAAAATCTCCTGTCACCATATCTTGTTATATTTCTTCCCCCAAACAAGAAGTCACATATTTCTATGTTTCTTTAAAAAGAGATATTCAAAGGAGGGAAGAAGAATGAGGAGAGAAGGAGGAGGAGAAGAAAAAAGAGAAAGGAAAGGAAGAAAAGCATGTTCCATGTTCTCATTCTCCAGGAGGGTAGATGTGATCCCACTAATTGAGGACAACATCAGAGGCTAATTTCTAGGGATTCTTTTTGTTGCCCATACTCTGGCCCTAGCAAAGTACCAGAATGGAGAATAATGAGCCTCCCTATCATTGGTCCTGATAATCTTCAGAACATCTAAGTGCCTGCTTTTTCCATTATCAAGTATTCTTTCTACACTCTGAATCTAAAACATTTCTACTGATGCCACTTTCTCCCGACAGCAGGGTGTTTGTATTGATGACTGGCAATCCTACTGGCAAAAACATTGGTTTATAATTTGGACAACTCCAGTTATTTGCTCTCCAAAGAGTGCTTGACCACATTCAGTCACATTTGGGTGTCTTCAATTTCCTAATATCCCTAAACATCTATCAAACTAATTCTGTCTGTTCTTCCAACTTGAGTGTTGCCCTCACAATATTCCTTGGAGTCCCACTTGATATATAAATGTGTTCATTGTTTAGATTGCTGGGAAAACAGCTGTGCTTAATTTTTTCTGTTGAATGGTCTTTTACATGATTCTTTGTAATATATGTCTCAGACCTTACGGGGATCCTCTATAATAAGAAATGTGTTGCCTTTCATTTCCGGTTCTGTCAAAACATGTTCTCCTGAGTAAGGTAATCATGTCTAAGAGTTATTTTTCTCTCAACCCCATGTCTACCCCGGGTCTGTATTCTACCTATTGAGATCTGCCTATTTCCCCCTCTTTCATATGTTTCATCCTTTATCTTGCCTTAGATTTCTTATTTTGTAAAATTTCCATGACATATTCCTTGAGAGAACAGTTAATAGCTATGTCTTTACTTATAATAATCAATTTAGCTTGAAACTCACTCAACAATAATTTGAGCATTTCATACTAGTACTCCTAGTCTTCTCCTATTACATTTGTTTAAAAGAGTATATAAGCCGTTATTATAATTACCACAATCTTCAGGGAAGCAGTTTTCTATTAGCTCTTAGTATGTACTCTATCTGTAGCTTTGAGACGGCATTTCTCAACAGTTTCCTGAGTCCTAACTGCATCCAGAGGAAATATTTCAATTTATCTCTGTGATCTTCACTATATTCTTCTGTTTCTCAAGGTTTCTCAAGCACTGATCACTTTTTCAGGCCTGGTTATCAAAAAACATTTCTTCCTGGTCCAGCCAAAACCTTAAAAGTAGTTAAATCTTGGTATGTTGGGTCTTAAGTACATTTTTTATCCACTTCGTTTGAATTATGGCCTCTAAAACCTTGAATTTCTTTGAAGTATATACCTTTTCTCTTTTAGCTTGGTTCCCATAGATCTTCTTCAGTTATTTTCAAAGATAGACTTTTCTTAAAATACCATCTCATATTCATTTAAATCGTTCTTCAGTTTCTCTACCACTTTCCTATACCCTGACACTGTTTCCACACTAGGGTAATTCTCAAGATTAAGTCACCCCAGGTATAAGCTTTCTTGAATAAAAATAATTGAAGAGGTGGTCCAAGTATTTGTGATCAGCTCTCCTCTAACTCTATCCATGTGAAGGTTATATGTTCAAACCTGGCAGGGGCCTCCATTTCTATTTGTCTGTTCATTAATAAAGTCTACCAGATTTCAGTAGATAGGACTGCTATTTGAATTTCCAGTATTCACAAGCATAATTATCAACTCATGAGGAGTATAATTTTAAGGATGCATTAATGCAAGAAAAAAAAATAAGACATGAAATTTTCTAATTGGTCTTCCCTCAGCCCTGGTGAAAGATAGTAGCTACAATCTCAAAGCTTTATTAAAAAAATCACTTAGTGACCTACAGACCTGGCTGAGAAACAAAACAGAAGTTACTAAGTGCACAGAAGTTATTCTAAACTGGGTATCAACAAATTTTAAAGAAAACTATGAAGATAAGACACCATGTGACTTGGCTTCTTCTAAATTTCTCCACATGTGACTTTAGACTTCACAGTTCTTAAGGTTCACTGGTCAATGAATCAGATGTGGGGATATGAGGATACACTACAAAACTCACAGGCCTCACCACTGAAGGGAACAGGATCCATGATTGTAAACCTTATGACACAGTAAAGCAATTGCCAACTTCTAACAGACAGAAAAAAGAAAAGAGGTGGACCATTCATGTTCAGTCTCCTCTTCCCAAACTCAAAAAAGATAAGCTCCCCTTCTCTTTATGGGGGATGAATTATGGAGGGGCCAGAGAATGTCCCCAAGTATTATGCTAGAGGGGATCCTGCTATATAGATGGAAATATCAGGATGGGGTTGGGGTGGGGTTAGGGGAACGGCTTCACTTTTAAAACTTGCAAGCACACTTAGACATGTTCTTCAAGAAAATGCTTTTGACCAATGGAAAGCGTTTTCCCATTAAGCTTCTCTGTGTCCTCAAGCTCCCTATATCAAAGAAAACTCATTTGTGCCTTAATTCACAAAATTATAGGACAAGAGGAGGGTCTGTGGCCATCCAATCCTGCTGTCCTGTAAGCTTGGCCCAGAACAAAGTCTTCTTGCCTGTGTGGATTCTCTTCTGAATTTTCTTGATCTATTAAGAGATAAACTCATCCTTTTACCTGCTGGAGCCAATGGCAGATATCTGCTTCTCCTGAAGGTGCCCAGGGGGTGAATGTAGCCAAAAACAACTTTAATCTACTTTACACTGCCCATTGTTGGGTAGTATCTCTCTTTGCAAGCAAGCAAGCAATCAAGAGAACAACTACACTGAGCATATGGACACTTTATTTTTCTGGACAAAAGGTATGGTATGGGATTTACATAAACTGAACTTAGCAGCAACTTTCTCTATTTTGACTAGAAAGTATGTTAGGCAATTCCTGAGATCCCAGCAGCTTTTAGTGACTTTCCAGAAATAAAAGGTAGGGACTGAAAGAAAGATCATTATAGAGATAATATATCTGTAATGGTGAAGAACTAGAATAACAGCTTATCACACTGAAGGAACAGCATAGCCTCAATTGTTAATATACAAAAGAATTGGTTTAAGTGCTAATAAACCTTCTACGTTGTATTTAAAACTGCTGGCTTAGTTGTTTTCATCTGAGAAATTATTAAGGGGATCAATACATTCACATGGTCTTCATGGTGGTCTTCAATGGGTATATGGATTAGTTTCAGTGCCTTGAGAGTCACTTCCAGTTGGTTTTGGTTTCTAGGGTTTTCTAGAATGTGTGCCTTAACATAAGTGGGCTTATCAGATGCAGCGTTTATCATTTCAGTAGCCATACCCGGGAATAGATTGATTCTATACAACGTTTAGAAAGGTAAAATTTATGCTCTCTGAGATAGTAGCCTTGAGCTGTTGAATTATCTTCCTAGATAAGTTGGTACATACCACACACATATTTTTAGAGCTAGATTAAACTTCACTGTATAATATTAACTTCCCTAAATATTTCTGACCTGAAATGGTAATAATTATAATGGTAGTAGTAAGAGCTATCACTTCATTTATTACCACAGTCACAGTTAAAATTTATCTACATATTTGTTATCAGTTAAAATTAAACTGGTTTATGGTCTAGACTTAAAAGCAATCCTTATAGTCTTTCAACAACCTGAGAATTGGATAAAGTTATTATATCTGTTTTAAAAGATAAGGAAACTAAGTCTTATGGAGAAATAAGGCAACTAATCCGTGAACACTCAGTAAATAAGTGGTTAAGTAGGAACATGAAGCCAGGTTTATATTTCTCCTAAACCTCCTAAATCAGGTTTATATTTATCCTCAACCATTTCACTAAAATTTCTCTACGGAATAGAATACTCTAGCACACAAGGCTCTTCTTAGCAGGACCCAGGTAGCCTAGTTACAGAGCCCCGGATAGAAATATTAGTGACAATGAGCAGAACAATAAGTCTGAGCCATGGAACCTACAAGACCCCCAGCTGAGCCTGCCTGATGACAGCAAGCACATCCCGACAGGTGAAGCCTCAGCAGATAAGGAAGTCAAGACCACCTCCCTCCTGTACAACACTCCTTTCAGTCTTTGTACACTCTATAGCTACGTCATGGAATATCCCAAAGCCCTGATTAATCAGTATAGTCCTGGCAGTCATGGGAAAAAAAATCTTAGATGCTGTTAGAGAAGTAATGAATAGTCGCCAAATATCTGTAGCAAAATAAAAAACCTAGATACTGATTTGAGGAAAATAATGAGGAGGATGCTACAATAAGTACAAACACCACTACAAACATGTAGCATAACTTTGAGAAGTTTTTATCCGTGAATAATCCCATCACAACCTTGGAAGCAGCCTTTGACTATCACAGTGGCCATTCACCAGCGCATTATTCCTAGTAGAGACTTACAATCTGTGAGGCAAAGAGAGAGAAGGAGTAACCACCACCGAGATGAGCTTATTCTTTGGACAGAAGTGGAGGGGTCATGAGCAATGAAAATACTGAATGTCCTTTGTCTGAGCATCATTTGACAATAATGCAGTTCTCACATGGTGCTGACATCTAGGCACCTAGAGAAAAACTTGAACTCTTATTTTCTGGAAATAGACTTTATACAAAACAATAGATAATACAATGATAGTGTATTTTTTTTTTCTGGTCCAGTCAAATACTTGGCATCAAACAGTGGGGGAAAGTAGAAAAAAAAAAACCCTAGCCTAAGTTTTTTCTGTAATTATCTAAAATTATCTAGATTAAACTTGAATATATCTACGGTACCTCATTAAGCACACTGTTCCACTGCCTGCCCTTTCTATCTGAAAATGTTCTCTCATTTTCAAATTGAATTTCCCCCCCATTAACTTACTGCTTAGGTATATTTTAATGGCTTTCTTTTCAATGTAAGTCCACTTGTTTTGGCCGTGAAATTATCTCATTTCATTGGATAAAGCCCGGCTTCATTTCTAATTTTCAGTAATTGTGTCCATTTCTAGGTGAAAAATGTAAGCCCAAACAAAAGGCCTCTTAAAACTGGCCTGTCATTTTCAATCCTTTCTTTGCAGACACTGGTTGTTAATTTTCCTTACAACAATGCGCCTCTGTTCTCTCTCCAGCGTGCTCTTATAACTAACACAGTGAAGCGTCTGCACCTTGCTGTGTGAGGTCCTCTCCTGATGGAAGCTGACAGCTTCACACAGCAATAGGCAATGCAGGTGTAGGAGCCGTCAGGTAATCTGTCGCCTGTTCGCCTTCTGAGTAGAAACCGTAGGAGAACCACAATCCTATCCTTACTTTCCCATTAACTAGAAATTCACTGACTGAAAGCATTGTCATATAGAAACTCTGGAAAAAAGCACATTCTATTTTAATCCTCAATATACATTTCCCTACACACTCACATACAAACACACACACGTAGATACATATTTGTATGCATGCTCACTCACACACACACTCTGAAAAATCACATATATTATAATATTATGTTACACTCCATGCACAAACACACATGCATACGCACACAGTGTCGTTTAAAAACTTGTTTGGAAATGACTTGCCAATACCTTTCAATCTTTGATTTGTGTCAATTTTTCAGTGGGGGAGAATGAATGGTGGATGATATTTCAAGTAGAAGAACACGCTTGTAGAAAGACACCATGTGCTGAAAGGACCTTGACATTTTGAAAGGACCTTGAAGTTTTGTAAAACCTAGGAAGGTAAGTACATCTGGTGTAGAAAACACACACACACACACACACATACACACACACACACACACACACACAATGAGTTTGTAGCTCTAACTTGGAGTAAAACTGAGAAGAACCTTATGTGCCAAGCCTCAGGCCCTGGATGTGATCCAAACGTGCAGTATATAAATCAAGCATCTGAACTTAATCCAAGTGCTACAAAGGGCATGAAAATCATTTCAAATAAAGTAAAAATCGTCAACCACTTTTATATACACACACACAATATTATTAGTTAAAATGCATTTACTTACTCCCTTAATGGTCCCTAGAACATAGACACAAATAATAAAAAAAAATACCTGTGAAGCAGTAAGACAGGTAGTAGGGTGATTATCATTATCAGAATGAGGAAACCAAGACTCAAGACATCTAAGTGAATTTTCAAGTTCACACAATCCCACTGCATTGATGTCTTCAAACTCAACAGCTCGTTGCTACTACACCAAGCCGGAGAATGTTGTTAAGAAGAATTGGCAAAAAGGAAGGTTAGCTTATGAAAATGGGTCTCAGTGTAGTCACACCAAAAGATTTCTAAATTCCCATAGGAAGACCAGGCACTAGAGCAAAGAAGCATAGAGGTGTGAAAGATTAATATTACATCCATGTTCAGGGAAAGATTTTGACAGAAATGTTTGCTAGAGGATTATTTATAATGAGGAAAAAAGTGGAAATAATGTATGTGTTACTGAATGTGAAGGCTAAACAAATAATGTGCATCATATATTTGAATATCATGTGGGCATTAGGAACAATTTTTAATTAAGTGGAAAAAAGTTCACCAGATAATATTAAGAAAATCAAAACATGTAAAATAACTCCAAAAAACAAAAATCAACAAACAAAATCTACACACACAGTCACACTCAGTATGCTTTCAAACATAACTATCATTTATGCATTCATATAGCTCTGCATTTATTGATCTCTCCAATTAACTATGCTTTCAATCTGTTATCTACCAGGCATGTACAGGAGACTGGAAAGAAACACATTAATTAGATATTAGGTTTTCTTTTTTTCCTTTTTTAATTGTTTTTCTCCATATACTTTCCAGTGTGGTAGAGAAATTTGGTGAGGGAACTCACACTCCACTAGTCTCTAAGGCAGATAATTTTGCTTACTCCATAAAATCCATACAGTTAGTTACTCATTGGCTTGTATTCGAATAGCAAGTGAGGAATCTGGGGCACAAGAAGCTAGCAACACTATAATAAGTCAATAAGCACTTGCTAAGGGCCTACTATGTGCTAGGCAAGGGAGATGCCAGGTCCTCATGGAGTCAAGTGGTGTCTATAGATGATAAAACATGCAATAACAAAGCAAATGTGATGAATGGCATAATGGGGCAGTGCAAGGTATTTGGAAACTACATATTAAGAACATGGAATCTGGTTTAGGAAGAAGTCAAGGACTTATAGAGGAAGAGCTGTTGAGACTCAGATCTTAAAGAGGTGTAAAGAATACACTTCCAGAAAGAAAGATCAAGACATGTGAAGGTCCTGAAATGAGAAACCCCTGATGTGTTTGAGAACTGAGCGGTATTCAGATTGATTGGACTATGTGGTGCAGGTTTTAGGGGGAAAGAATAAAAAGATGAGGTTTTAGAAGTAGGCAGTGGCAAGTCCTAAACATTCGTAGAAGCATATGAAGAAACTTGGGTTCTATCCACAGGGAAGTGAGAAGGCATTGAAAGATTTCAAGATTTTAATGGAGTTAGCTGACGGGTAGAGGTGGTCAGGTCAGCACATTGGTGGGTTTATTCTGGCTCAATTGTAGAGTGCTGATTGGATGTAAACAAGATTGAATGAAGGGAAGTCTGTTAGGAGGCTGTTTCAGCAGTCCCAGAAAGAGATGATGGTGGCCTTGATTTTTGTAGTAAAAATAGAAATGAAGGAAAAATTATAATCCATAGACTTTAGATGCAGTGATATGAATAGAGTGGTGAGGGCCCAATTATGATTGGATTGTTTTCTTGAGCGAGTTTGGACAAGATGTAACTGGCAAAAGGTGAAAAAACAGATTTCTCAAATGAAAATTTTAAACTACCATTTTAAAATATCTTGCTGGGTAATACTGCTCACCTGATGAAATTTATAGAAGCACCAGCCCTGAGACTCGCTGAAGCAGCTTTTGTGTGTGTGTGTGTGTGTCGAGGAAAGAGGAGTGTAACTTGAGAAGTAGGGAGCAAAATAAAAGAGGATGAAGAACTAGAGAAACCTTTGGTGAGAAGCACCCCTTTGGGTTTTCCCAGAGAAAATGGGTGTGTTGGGGTCTATGGAACTTGGAGGTCTATGTTCTTGCTTGTGTTGGGGATGAGAATGTTGTGGGAGATGGAATTGGAAGTGCTTAGAAGAAATCTAATTGTGGCATAGATGCAATTCATACCCACTTCTCAGTGACATTTGGGTACATCTGTATTTTTCAAGTTTTCTACAATAAGCAGATATCATAAAACCCTTGACATTTACAAGGGATAAATCCCAAGATCTTTGTAAATTTCTAGCTTTGCAAATACAGAAAAGTTTGTATAGTCTCTTGACTTTCTCAAAAATTGTATTTCCTTCAAGAGAAATAAGGTTCTGGTGTATTTCCTTAAATGATCAGCAAGTCTTAGTGCTTCTAACTACAAAAATATGTGTGGAATCCATCCTCACCTTTCAAACTGCACTATGACCACTTTAGTTTAAAACATATCACTTTCTTTTTGAAGAACCACAAGAGCCACTAAAACTGTTATCCCTGTTTCCATTTTGAACTTCACATAGCCCAGAAGATTTATGAAACGTATGTCATATGCCACTCCTCTGCTTAATATTTTTCAATGTCTTTCCATTGCTTTAAAAAAAAATCCACACTCATTACCATGACTTAAAAAATCCTTTATCATCTAGACTTCCTAAATTTAGTACTTCTCTTGCATTACCCTTTCTATGTGTAACATGCTGCAGCCACACTCGCCTTTGGGAGCACAAATTGACAATAACCAGCATATAGCTTCACTGAGGAAAAGATTCAAATTCATCCTTAGAAATACTGAAAAGAATTTCAAGTCATCAATATTCAGCAGTGCTCACTGTTTTAGTCAGCATGAGCTAAGTTATGCTGCTTTAACATATAACCACAAATCTTTTGGGCTTCGTGCACCAATGCTAGTTTTTTGTTTATAAAATGTTCACCGTGTCTCTAGGAAACTCTCAGTGGACCTCTCCTCCAACCAGCTTCATTCTTGGGACTTGGCCATCACAATGCTAGGACTCCTTCATAATAGATGCAGTAGTAGGATAATGCAATTGGAAACTCCCAGGATATTTTCACTGCCTCTGCTTGAAAGTGATGTATTTTATTAGCCAGAACTAGTCATCAACTAACTGTAAGGAGATTGGGAAGTGCAGTTCCTGTAAGTCAAGGCAGGAAAGGAGAACTGGATATTGATGAGCATTGGTAAATTCTGCTACAGTTTGTTCTTCCAGTTCTAATATATTAAGTTTAATCTTCCTGCAAAACGTACACCCTTTTGCCAAGGAAAACCACCCTAATCTCATCCAACAACAGCTCTAAATTTTAGGTGTTGTGCAATAATAATTTCTCCATCAGATCTGGATCTGGCTCCTCTTGGACTGGAAACCTATGAACTCTAAGGACAATCATCTGCTCCTTCCCATACACACTTAGCATATAATGGTGGGATAAGGCTAGAATAATGTGATAAATATTCTCATTCTGAAAGGAAAAGAATGAGAGATACATAGCCATTAGTCCTCAGAGATTCTGAACACCCACTGGACAGACATTGTGTGAAACACCTATCTTGAAGGTAGACACTATTCCTTGGTAAAGCCCTCATCTTGCTCTCCTGGAAGTAGTTCTCTTTTCCATTGTCCTCAGGGGGCTCCTAGCACCATCCTCTGAAAGCTTTTTCTCCTCTATCTCTCATTATCTTCCATGTCTATATCTGAGGTGGACTTTAGGGAATATGCCCTTCATAGGCACTATAACAGTTTCTCAACCCACTACCTGCCTGTAGAAGCTTGGAGGCCCAAGGATCATTCTGACAATGAATGTTAACATTTATTGAATGCTTTCTATGTAACTGAAATTATACCAAGCAATAGCATGCATTTAATCCTCACAATGGCCTTTTGAAATGGCATTATAATTATTCCTGTTTAAATTGCCCAGTGTTCCATAGTTAGTCCATAAAGGAACTTGGATCCAAATCCTGCTCTGTCTGAAACCAATCTGTAATGTTTCCTTTACTTCTATTGTCTTTATAATCCTGAGTTAAAAGGATTGTTCCAGGAATTGTTAGAAGTGATTCTTGGAATAGCTGAACATAATATTTTCAACAAATGAAAAGGTCATTTTTAAGTCTCAAAGAATCACAGGCTTTTTCAGTCTTGGCTCCAAGTTTCTTTAGCAATGCGATCTCTGATTTTACTTATTTTTTGTCCCTTTACTTTTCTTTATCAATTTACTGAGTCTACTTTGAATAGTAGATGAAAAGGCTACACCATAAATCTGATCTTTACCTCAAGATATTTTAAATGTTGATATTACTTTGTTGGGAATTAGCCCTTAATCTGATTTTTGTTTTAAGGCACTTAAGTCTTTTGAAAACTATTAACAAAAGGTGAGAAGAAGGTCTTTAATTTAATCTTTGTTGCTCAACTGAGTTGTTATAGGCTTTTGATTTTCAAAGTCATTATTATATTCATCATTTATAGTTTGGGATCAAAAACACTCAGCTTCACCAACATTGCAAACCCGGAAATGTTTACAGTTCTACCATTCCGTTCCATAGCCAATTCTGTCCTGAGCTCAACACTTTCTTGAAATATCCTATAAAATATAGTCAATTTCATTCAAAACATGCTAATAAAATTCTATTTTCCAAACTTTTTCTCTAGACTATCAGTTCAAGAGGACAAGTTCATCATTTTATATGATCTAACACTCAAATTACTTCAGGCAAGTGTTTTACCACTATGATTTATGACAAACGTTCTGCCATTTTTTAATATAAATCACCATATTTTCAGGCACCTATAACAGCAACGTCACATATTTTAGGTTTTTGTTATGACAGTACCCCACTTCCAGTCCTAATTTTCTGTGTTTGTTAGGGGAGTGTCTTGTTGGTCCTCAAGATCATTCCCAGTCTTAGTGGTTCACTAAAAGGACTCATTGAATTCGGAAGTCATTATACTCATAGTTATGGTTTATCACAGTGAAACGATAGAAAGCAAAATCAGCAAATGGTGCATCAGGAAAAGTTTGGAGGAAACCAGTAGCAAGTTTCCAAAACTTGTCTCCCAGTGGAATCACCTCAGACATTTAATTCTTCCTGCTATTTTGGCAACGTGTGCGAAATGTTGTCTACCAAGGAAGTTTGCTTGAGCCTAAGAATCTGGGGTTTTTGGGGGTTGATCCTGTAAATACACAATGCCTTCACGACTGACTGCAGTTACCAAAACTACAGACCACCAAAAAAAAGCTGGTGTCCACCATAAATCACATTATTTGCATAAACTATCTAGACAAACTGGTATAATATCCTTCAGAGCTCCAGGCATGTAAAATACTCTTATCAGTTACGACATTCAAGCATTCAATTCCCAGGAGCTCACCAAGGGCCAGTCAAGAAAATAGGTTCTTCTGAGGAAATGCAAGTTTTAAGCAACTCAGACTTGATGAATTAACTCAGACCTGGTGAATTAACTCTTCCCTGCACATACGTGTTAGAATATACTGAGATAACAAAAAAAAGAAACCTCTAATTTCATTGACTTAATGCAACAAAAATATTTCACCACCACTGCCACCCCATTTGTGTAAAGTTTATGAAAATCGGGAGGACTCTCCAAGGCACTTGATCACCACGCAATAGCTCAATAACTCATGCTGCTTTGGTCCTTTGGTTCTGCTGTATGAGCATGAGACTTTGTCTGCCTTAGCTGTGACAGAGGAAGAAGAGAGTGGAGAATCCCCCAGGGGTCTTCATCACATCAGCCAGTAACACGTTATTTTTTCTCACATTTGATTTGTTCTCACAGAGCCCCAACTAACTGCAAGGGGTAGGGATTTCAGACTCGTACATGCTCAAGAAGGAACAGAGATCTATTTATCAGTGAGAATAGTGGTGTTCATCATATTCACAAATTATCAATATTGTGGATATTAAATCTGTGAATGACAGAGAGGTCATAGATATAGTTTATAATCAGGAAAATTGTTTTAGAAGTTACTGAGAAGTAAAATAAGCCAACCAAGGGAACTAGTGGTAACAATAGGCTTCTCTTGAAATGAGAAAGTTTGTCATCTTGTTTACTCATGTCAGGAACAAACAGTTTGAAAAAGAATACTGTTCTTTCCCCTGAAGTAGAGAAGTACCATTTCATAATAAAAACAAGTAAACATTTTTACTTTAATATTTAAATTATTTAATATTTATTTTATTTTTAATATGAAATATTTTTGTTGTATTAAGTCAATGAAATTAGGGGTTTTTTTTGTTAATTACCTTGAGAGCCTTTGGAGAAATCTGAGACAGTCCTCTAAGAAGAAACGAGATTTCTTTACAGCCTGATTGTGTAAACCCTCTGGACGGCTAGACGTGGAACTTTTACCAGTTTTGAACACTGTACCTATTGAATACTTTCTATGAGCCTGACATTTTGGTAAGGAATTTACATGTATCAGATTAATTATTCCTTTCAAGAATCTTTTGAAATAGGCATTATAATATATCTATTTTAGAGATAAAGTGTCTAGGATTAGACAGGTAAATTAGATACGTACATTAGGAAGAGTCAGAGTCAGAACGTGAACCCAAGTCTGTCTTCCTCTGAAACATATGCTTATAACTACTAGGCAAACTGTTGTTCAAAGGAAGATGACCTCAGAGACTTAAGTGACATGGTGGTCACCAGGCATGGACAAATGAAGCAATTGGGAATATCAGTTACTCGAAGTAATTTTGCTGTCTTATTCATTCTTCCAGCCATAAAAATCATAAAATTCATTTATGATAAAATGTTATTGTAAAAATGATGAACATGTATCTGGAAATAAGAGAGTTTGTTTACTATAATTTCTCCTATTTTTATGCTGACCTATTATCAAGCTTATCTCAATGGGTAGAGAATTGTGCTCCAAGTTAGGGCAGGACGTAATGATGCAGGAGGCATAGAAGTGCAGGGGATATAAAAGGACAGGAGGTGTGGGAGGTCAGGTGCTTGGGGGGCAGGGTTAGGGGTGGGGGGTCAGGCAAGGGCAGGGGCTGTAGTGGGGCCAAGGGTTAAACAGGGATGGCAAAGAAGAAATAGACAAGATTATTACCCTAAAAGACCTTATTGTTTAGTCAGAGAAATAGAATAGCTACATAAAAGTGATAGCCAGCATTTTGAGTCTGCGTATTTTCTCCTAAAAGTCCAACTGATGATCAGAAAAGGATGTCACTCAAGGAAGAAGGTTATTATAATTAGCTTCACAGCAGATGCTGCAAAACAAGCTGATTAGGGAAGAAAATGATCAGAACAAAGAAGGATCAGTATGGTGAAGTGGGCAGAGCATGCAATTCAGAATCAGATTTGGAACCAAGTTCTTCCTTTTAGTACTTACATGCCTTTGGTTAAATCATACATTGTTTTTAGTCTCAATTACTATCTGTAAAGTAGGGATAATAATAACTACGTTTTAGGTTTGATGGAGGATTAAATGAAATCATGTGTATAAAATACCTTGGCCAATGGAGGCTTCAATATATTTCTGTTCTTCATTCTTGCTTCAAAGCTAGGATGATCTTCCTCTGTCAATCAATTCCTTAATTAAGGAAACATTTATTGAATTCTCACTATATAGTAGTCACTCTTCCAATTGCTTAGGATCAAGTGGTGAGTAGATCAGATTTCTGCTTTCTTGGAGTTCATATTCTTGTGAGAGTTCATAAAAAACAAACAAGTAACCAAATAATTATACATGCTTATTTCAAATGTTGATAAATATTATGACATGATTACAAGTGTGTTGGGATAGTGCAGGGGAGGAGGTGCAGTCACGGAAAATCTCTCTAATGAGGTGATATATGAATGAGGGGAACTGGAGACAATTTTTTCTGGTGGGAATAACGTGTAAAAACAGATTTGACGGATGAACTTCGAATTTTGGGGGAACTAAAGAGTGGCCAGAGCTCAGTAAACACCAGGGAGAACAAAAGGAGAGAGGCTGGCAAGAAGGCATGGTCCAGATGACATGGGTCCTTTTAAACCTCAGTAAAAGGTCTGGGTTTATTCTCAGGGGAAGCTGTGACAACGACAGAAGGGCCATGTCAAAGAGACGAGGAGGAGATGCTGTGGGAGGAATCCTGTGGGCAAATGGTGAGGACTCTGAGTGCCATGAATGAGGATTTCAACAGTCTCTTCATATCACTTCAAAAACTAGATACAACTCTTCCCAAGCAGCCCAAAACCCTTTTTCTTGCTTGGTCAAATGGGATCATTCACTGATTCACATTTTTCTCAACCCATTTCTTCCAGGCCATTGATCCATGTAGCCTGGTCCATCCATGCTGAATTTCATTCCAATGAATAAACTGCCTTTCACTGCCTCTCTGACTGTCCCTTGTGCAGTTTCTCTGGTGTTTCTTCCATTTGGTTCCTAGTCATGCCTCTGTTACTGTTTTCATTATTTTAAAAATGGAGAGGATGTGTTTCTGCTGAAGTTGCCCAATCTTGTTTTCACTCTATTGGACTCCAAAGTATGCTGTCTGGGTGCTGGCAGATGGATGAGGCAGAAAAGCCACTGATTTGATTTTCCCTTTCAATTTTCAGATCTTTTACTGCTTGCCTGGTTTTGTTTTCCCTTCTCACAGTGCATCTAAATACGTGCCTTTTCCTTCTCTTTCAAGGTAATCCTTTTTATTGCTTTTACCTGTAACATTTGCCTTTGATGGTTTCTGGATATGTGTTTAGGATCAAAGATGTTCTCTTCTATGCTTAGTTATCATCTCTGTGCTTTAACTTAGTTACTTCCTTTTGTTCTGTGATTTTTTTTTCAGCTTATTTTTCAGCTCTCTCTTCTTAGAAATTCCTTTACTTAGTGTGTCATAGTAGTGCTTTTTAAATAAACTTTTTGTTCTCCAGAACTTTTAATGTGTCAGATGGTAACCTATTGTTGGTATTTTGAAAGAGAAATACCACCTCAGAGAAGCTCAATATTCCTGCATACGTTTTGTTGTTTTACCCTTGTTTCAATACCCAACAATCAATTAGTTTGAATACACTCCCTAAATCAGGTCTCCACTCAAGCCAGAAAACAGCTACTCATCTGCCTCTGTTGATGCGTGGTAAATCCAAGAAGCTTGTTCAAATAAGTGTCCTCAAGAAATTTAAAATAACTTCCTAGCTGTTATTGCTCTCTTACTTCCCAGAAATCACAACAACCATAGGGAGTCAAAATAATGTTGTATGTCTATGGTGGGGGCAGGATGCACAAATTACATGATTATGAAAGGACGTCTTCCTAGCTAAATATTTGGAATAGCTATATAAGGTATAATGTCATCCTGTATTATTTCCTCCCTTTGCTTTAACTTTTTGAGGACACCTATCTTTCCTTAGCAGTTGAGTGAGTTTATTCTCAGCTGTATATACTATGTTTTGTAAAAACACTTACAGTGTAGGTTTGACTAAATTATTTGCAGTTTTCATGTTTTAATATACTTTTCAATGGCGGATAGAGTTGACTTCCATGGACATGCACCATTGCTTTTTTTTATGTGAGTTTTCTTCATTTTTGACCTCAGATCTCAAAGAAACATTTCAAGTCTGTCATGAACACATCATAATTATTTTTCTGGATATTTCTAAAATTTACTGGTTGAAGAGTGTTATTGATACAATTATGGATAGATATCAGTATGTCTTGGCTTTATATTTCATTCTGGTTGAATACATATATTTCGATCATTATAAAAATAATATAACCACAGTATAAAACTATGAGAAATTGAAAAAAGGGAACCATACCATATTAATATAATTATACTATCTTAATACAAACACTGCTACACTTCAGATCATATGGGATCAGTTTTTGAGAAGCTTATGACGCTCCTTCACACCCAGAACATGCTGGATCCTGGGAATATAGAGAAGAAAACGGAACAGCCTCTGAGCTCACAAGGGGTCCCAATGGAGGTGGCAGCTGCCTACAAAGAGACCATTTTAGAATAATGTGTCAGACTCGAGGATAGAATGATTAGGGGGAACCTTAGTTGTTCATGGAAAGGGGGCAGAAAAAGATTCTCAGCAAAGCTAATTCCTGGGTTTTATCTTAAAGGATAAATTGGGCTAACTCAAGACAGGAAGAATAGGAAAGTCATTCTAGAAAAAAGAAATGCACAAATCAAGGCACATGCCACAGCTTCATCTGGGGAACTGTAAGCAATTCAGTGTTGCAGGAACATAAGTTAAGCAGCAGGAAAAGTTAGAAATTAAATTTTTGGCCAGTTGCAATCTAGTCTGTGCGTCAAGCTCTGAACACAGTTTTAATCAAGGGATATGTAGAAATACAGCTGAATTTATTTTTATACACAAACATATGTGTGTGTATATATATATGTGTGTACAGCCTACTGCATTTAATATAAAGTCATATGGCTACACTTTGTTTTATTTAACAATTATTGCTAAATATTACCTATTAAATATTGTAAATTGTTAAATATTATTAAATATCATTAAAGAAATAAAATAATATTATGGCTACTGCTCAAATTAATATCATTAATCCAGGTTTCTGTTTTTGTTTTTTCCCTGTAGCCTGGATTATTTCTGTAGAGTATGTTCCTAAGCTTGTATATAGTCTAACAAAATTTGACATCTTTATGGCTCTTGATATATATTAGAAATTACTTAATAAAATAGTTTTTACCAATTTAACCTCCCACCTGCAACGCAAGTTTGAATGCAAACATTTCCCAACACCCACTGCCAACACTGGTGATTTTTTCCCTGTTAATTTTGCTAATTTATTTGGCAGAATATTTCTTAGTCTTTAGTATCAGATCCTTGTGGTACAATGAGAATTATTCCCATGTCTTAATGATGTTATGAGGATTAATTTAAGTAATGAATGAAATTGCTTAACACAGTGGCATGTACAAGTGTTCGATAAATTATAACTATCATGTTATTGTCTTTCCTACTAATAAAGACTATCTTTATCTATTTTTTTTCTATTCCTGGATCTATTGGAAAATTAATAATTTAATGAATACTTAATGCTCATGTTAAAAAGCATTTTTATTTTATACTGGTGATTGACTACCAGCACACAAAGCCCACGATTATGATGATGTGCAAAAAAGTAATGTATTAATTTCAAACTCCCCTAAAAATAGTCCATGTAGAATATAGCTTCAATGCAATTTAATCAAATTTCTAAGGTTCGAATGAAGGAAAAAAAAAAGTAAGTCTGCTTTCACATCCTAGGCAGGGAAAATGACTCAGCTCTATTTCTTGTATCCAAAACCTTCTCTTGTACTAGAAACCATTCAAATGTGAAAGAGAATTGTCTTAAATACGAGATCTGTTCAAGAAGAATTGGGGGGAAAGTGTGGAAATAAATGTGTCCTTTTCAGATATTAGGTCACTGAACTCTAAGTACCACTGAACAATCTCGCTGTTGCCCAAATATGTTAGACTGTGGTATAAAAACAAAACCATTAAATAAAAGCAATATTATTTAAAAATACATTGGTCTTAGTTATAGTAGTGGTACATTTTGTTTTCTTTCCTGAGTAGATCAATATCTCTTTTATTTTTTTAGACAGATTTATTGAAATATTTAGTCAGGAATATTGAAATGGTAAAATTCACCTTTTTAGCTGTTTCTCTCAAAGTATTTGTTCATTTAACCTCAGTTATCAAATTTATAGTCATGATGTTGTTCCTGGTGCTCCTTTATGCTTTTAATGTCTCTAGGATCTGAGGTGATGTTCCCTCTTCTAGTCTTGATTTTGGTAATTTGTGTCTTCTCTCTTTTTTTCTTAATTATTCTGGCCAGAGTTTTACCAATTTTATTATTGATCTTTTTCAAAGGACTGGTTTTGGTTTTACTGATTTTCTCTATTTCTTTCATATTTTCAATTTCACTGATTTCTGCTCTTATCCTTATTATTTTCTTTCTTTTTGTTTTGAATTTAATTTGCTCTTCTTTTTCTAGTTTCTTAGGTTGAATCTCCAAAGACTGATTTGAAATATTTCCTTTATTTTCCTAATGCTGTAATTTTTTTCTAAGCACTACTTAAGCTGCATCACATAAATGTTGATATGTTGTGTTTTCACTTTCATTTAATTCAAAATATTTCCTTATTTCCCTTTTGTTTTCTTCTTTGACACAGGGTTTATTCAGAAGCGTGTTTTTAAATTTCCAAATATTTAAGAATTTTCCAATTATTTCTTATTGATTTCTAAATTCATTGCATTGTGGCCTGAGAACATAGTTATGCAATTTCATTCTAGAACTTGTGTGTCACAGAATATGGTCTATCTTGGTGAATAGTATGTGTGCACTTGAAAAAAAATGTGTAATAGGCTGTTTTTGGGTTTCTGCCATCTGTCCTATAGATGTCAATTAGGTCAAGTTAGTTGATAGTGTTGTTCAGGTCTTATATTTGCTTACTGATTTTCACTTTACTTGTTCCATCAATTCCTGAGACATCTCCAACTATAATTGTGGATTTTAGACTAGTTACTTTTAAAATGCCATGTGTAGTAGCACTGATTCTTAATGTCTAATAAATTAGCAAATTTTATTTGTTTAAAGCCATATAATTAGCCAAAATGTGTCTGCTGTTGCTTAAATTCAGTGTAATCTGGGCTTTAGTCAAAATAAGAAGCATCAGATACTTTTCATTGAGCAGCACATAGTAACAACTATTTATGTGTTCATGCATAATTTAATCAAAGAAGTATTTTGGTATTTGGGGATCTATCCGTATCTGAGACACTTTCTAAATATCAGTAATTGAAAGGCAAGACACTAGAATTCTTTTGACATTAAGATCCTGGGTGATGATTTTTAGAAAATACCCATTTTAAGGCTCAATGGCATTAGCTGTAAAAGGGAGAAGTGTAGCCTAAATGAGATTTTAGCAATCTTTCCTTTCTTTGACATAATTCTCATTATCAAAATCAGCATACTTATTTTATTTACAATTTGTTTGATATAATATGGTGTTTGAGGGCCTACCACTCTTCTTCTATGAGGCAGCTTGCTAAATTGAGCGTCATTTTGTCAATTGTAAAATAAGACAGTCATCACAGCCCTACCTATATTCTAGAAAGTTGCGATAAATGAGATGAATAGACAATTTATTTGGCACTAGTCAAGAATTGTACACAACCAAGTTGATATTATTATAATGAGTATTATCAAGCAAAAACACTGACATGCTAGCAAAAGTTGCTACTTTCCTCTGAATCACAAAAAAACACTTCTGCCCCAGAAACGTAATTATACCTGTACTCTCACTTTGTATGTCTTTGAACGATCTTATGTTCTTTCTAACTCAACGTTTCATGACCTTTCCTTCCCTAGGCAGCTAATTAAATCAGTGACTGAACTTTCCAATTCATACTAAGGCAATCAGGGATTTCTATTTCTTCTCAACTAGTTCCCTTGCATATTGCAGTGTTCCTTTTTCTAGAGTCTTAAAGAAGCAAGATTGAGTGGCCTTAATGGGTTACTTTCAGAGCTGCAAACAAGATTGACTTCTTAGGACTTTGGTCATCTGGTATCCATCTGAATGAAAGATGGTTTGATTGGTCAAAAATGAGCTAGTCAATGTTCTAATGTGACTTTTGACTGACCCACTCCAATAATTCTGAATTTGTGCCATCTACTTTAAAAAAGAAATCTAACTTGTGAAGCACGATTTCCTATTTTTCATCCAGAGGGGATTAGTGGGGAGAAAATTAAGTTCCCTCATCTAAGTAAGTACCTCAGGGAACTATTCACCTATCAATGCATGGGAGAGTTTCAGCCTGTAACTTAGCCAATTTCATTAGCATTAATGGGAGTTCTGTGTGAAATGCTGTGTGAATCATTGCTTTAGGAGATCTGTAAGAGTTTGTTGGTTACTTTTATTTTGTAATGGCTCTGTTCTCCAGCTCAAACTTTTAACTTGTCAGGCTTGCAATAGATGTTAATTTTGGAAGAAATCAAACTTGGACCTTTGAAAGTCATTAAATCAGAGTAGCATCACATAACATCATTCACCATTGTGAATCTTAGATGCGTGTTGCATGTTAGGTCCCCAAATATTACACTGGCTTGCTGTCTATAATGTGAAGACTCAAATTTGAGTTTTTAGCTTTCACCTAATTATGTTATGTTTTATTAATACGTACTCATTTATGGATATTCTTACTCAAGCCCTCTATTTTTCCATCATTGTTGAGCCATGAATTCTGCACCCACTTGGATAATCCTTTGAGCATCCTGCCCTCACCTTTCCTCAGCTTTGTAATTTCCAATGACTTTTACATGATGGCAAAAGAGAATTTATGTCCAAATCTGGACAATTTTTAAAATGAAAGGGGGAATTAGTGGGGTGGGGGGCTGTGGTATGCATGCACAAACACCCAGTGAGGTAAACTGAAGGAACACAGGGAGCTGGGCTCCTCTCTGGGCGCGTGCGACCTGTAGGACTGGAAGGAGGATGGAGGGAGAAGCTGCACCCGAGGGGCAGCCCTAACCCCTCTGACCAAGGTCCTGCTACTTTTGCCGCCAGGAGCCTAGGAGCCTCCTTCTCTGGACCTAGTGCGTTTGAGTGCCCCAGAGGTCTGGGATGTAAGTGTTTTGGGAATTCCGAGGAAGAAGAGGTAAATTCTGACTAAATGAAAATTCACATGAATTACATGGTGAATGACAAAGAAAGTACCAGGCTTCTAATAGTATTTCCCTTTCTTTGATGAAAACCTCACTTTATGTGTAATAAGGGAGACATGTTGTGAAAGAACAGTAGCAGGGAGTCCACAGAGACTCCATCAAGTCCGGATCTTGATGCAGGTATAAGTGAACATTCAGGTGGTAGAATTAGGATTCAGTTTCAGATTAATTCACTGTAGAATCTGAAGTTGAGTGTCAATTCAGAAGATTATAGCCTGAGTGCAGAAGAATAAGGACTCTCGGAGGAAGATCATGAGGTATATCGAGTTACTGTATATCAGGCATGGGCGAGTGATATAGAGTCATTTGAAGAAGATCCTGAAATTTCCTTAGCTTACTACTGGAAGTGTACTTTATGAAATGAAATGAATCCTCCTCTTCCAGGGCATTGCAACAGATGTTGGGCAGTTGGTGAGAATTGGCTTCCTGAAGATAAAGAGAAAGATAAAGGGAAAAGGTCTGAGAAAGCCAATCTTAAAAACTCAACACAAACAAAAGTAGAAGAGGGCTTTGAAGTTCCTGATGGGGGGTTGGGGAACTACAGTGAATGATTCCAAAGAGTCATATGTAGAAGAAAATGATGATAAAAATCACATACGTCTTCCAATCCCAAGAAGTCAGTGCTATTCTCAGCCATCAACTTCTAATTGCATTATTTATAGCAGCCAAGAAGATGTCAACAAATTTGACTGGGAAGAAACACAAGACAGAAGAAAGCATGGAATCTAGTTTTCCCCTTAATGACATTGATCCTTGTGTGAGTTGCCAAGGTTGACCTAAAAATAGTGGCATCGTCCATGGCAATACAGGACATTTTATGGCATGTTTTACACTTGCAAAGAAGCTTTAAAAAAGTATACAAAATGAATAAGTTCTAGAGATCTGCTGTACAACATAGTGCATATAGTTAACAACACGCTATTGTGCACTTAAGAATATGTTGAGGAGAGATCTCATGTTAAGTGGCCTTAACACACACAAGGCACACAAACACACATTCACGCAAAAGAACAGAAGGAAACTGTTGGAGGTGATGGCTATGTTTAGTACTTTGATTGTGGTGATAGTATCACGGGTGTATCTTTATGTCCAAACTCATCAAAATGTATACATTAAACATGTGCAACTTTTGGTATGTCAATTATACCTCAATAAAGCTTAAAAAAAGAGAGGGAACTAAGCTCTGTAGAGTATGAAGACAACCGATTCAAATGATTGTGCTAACTTATTTCCGTTAGTTGACCTTTCCATAAAAGTAGAATTACATATTTCTGACTACATTTAGACAAACATGAAATATATTCTTAATTTTGTATATATATTTATTATATATATTATATATATTTTATATACATATTTTATATATATATATCAAAAATTTATATATATATATCAAAACAAAAAAATATCTCAGTCCATGTATATTTCTTCTTTGATATAATTTACCTACTACAGAGGCGGACAGTGAATATTTACTTCCTTTTAGGGAAATGTAACTTCTGTTTATATTTTATATTTGGATTTTAATGTAATTTGAATTGGATGTAGAACTCATCTTTTACTCCTACTTCTTATATTTTAAATCTTATGCACTTTTTCTTAATGAGAAGTCTCTGATTTTTAAAATGTATATAAGTAGGGCATTTAAATGTAACTTATTCAGTAAGTTTCATGTAAGGAGAAAAACTTTGTGTGAAAGATTTAATATTAAAATTTTAGATACCCTTTAATCTCATGGTTCTTAGTTTCTCTGCTCTTTCAGAGCCTCTTAAAATACTATTTCCAGATAAAAAATAAATAGTTATATTTAGTGCTATGTAAGTAAATTGTACTTCTTGTTCTCCAGCCACTTTTGTATACGTCATTTGAGCAGTCTTTGAGAATAGCCATCATTTATCCACAAGACAAAACTTTTTAAAAGGCTCTGTAGTAGAATATGAGGTTGTCCTGGCGGTGGTGTGGGGGTCCAACCTGGTATATCAGGCCATTTTGCACACTTGATTTCAGAGTTTAGTGAAATCTATTGTTTCCCCTAAGTTGAAAAACAAATCTAAGACACATTGAAGTACTTTCTTGGGCTGGGTTCCATGGTTCTAGTAGTTTGCTAGGTTTCAGACATTTGCTTAAGGCAAGTTCTAGAAACTAGTGAATTCATAAAGCAGAATTCAGAATTTCATGACAGAAAAAAGTTCATTTTAAAACATCCAGAAAGGTTATAACTGTTTTCTAAATTATCCAGAAATTATGCATCACTTTTCTTCAAGAAAGACAGAGTCAGAACATAGGATTCTAAAATACCTCTCAGACTGTATAGATTAACTTCCTGATTTACATTTAAATATGAATCTTACTCAAAGCAAAATAGTGTAAACAGCCACTTGGATTTAGGGTGCCAGTGTTTTTGTCCTGTGTATCACACTTGTATGTACATGGGTGAGGACAATGAAATCAACTGAACTGTAAGATTAGGATAGGATTGAGAGGTCATTTTGTGCAGCAACTTTGTGTGCCAGTTACTAACAGTATATCATCGTTAAAAACTTCAAAAACAAAAAACACACACACACACACACACACACATGCATGACTTATCCATGTATGCATAGGTAAGTAGGAAGCAGATAGCCGAAGGGATGAGAATTCTAGCCAAAGAGTGATCCTCAAATACAGTAGAGCTTTATTAGTTTGGAATTTATAATACATCAACTAGAACTAAGTAGAATTCATCCTTTCTGAGGAGAGTTGGTGGTATAAATGATATTATAAACAATGTGTATCCAGGATATATGTATGCAGTGATTATGCTATTTATAAAACATTCCAATCTATGTGCAAATGGAGTCTCATTCCCCATACCTATGGATTACTAATATAGTCTTGATTGTTTAGGTTTGTATGTTCAGTGTACATATATTATTTATTGATTTATGAATAAACAATTTATTAACTGTTGATTAAGAAAAAAATGAAAAGGGAAGTATTAAAACACTTTAGTGTTTTACTAGAACTTTCTACCCTCCTAGCTCTCCAGTTAGTTTTATCCCAACTTGCCTTTCACCTGACCAAGATCTCTATACTTCTATCCTTTCTACTTTTTCATTATCTATCTATATTGTATTCCACTCCCACCACTTCTTTCTACACTTCGAATAGATTTCAATGGCACTTCCCTAATCAAGCACCAGGCTAGGTCCACCGTTTAAAGAAAAACCAGAACCTCACGAAATACTTTAATGTGTTTTCTCTAGTATCAAATGGGCACTCAAGACTGACTGACGATCCTGTTTTCTCAGTAAACATTCTCTTATCGTCACTATGGTAGCTATTTTAAATCTTAACTATCTCCCTCAACCCTTCTACTCACCAACTCTGTATCCTACTTAGAGTTGATAATTCTACCTCTTACTTCAGAGCAAATAAATGCCACTAAAATTGGAAATCTGTCAACGCCAAACCCATCAAGGTAAATGTGCCTGTACCCTTATTTTTTTTTTTAAGATTATATTTATTTATCTTTTTCCCCCCAAAGCCCCAGTAGGTAGTTGTATGTCACAGCTGCACATCCTTCTAGTTGCTGTATGTGGGACGCGGCCTCAGCATAGCCAGAGAAGTGGTGTGTCGGTGCGCGCCCAGGATCCGAACCCGGGCCGCCAGAACCGCTAAGCCACGGGGCCAGCCCCTGTACCCTTATTTTTGTCTTTTACACTCACCACAGTGTAAGAGAGACCTTCCTCCTTTGAAAGATCAATTCACTCACCTGAGTTCTGGAATCCATAGCCTTCTACCTCCCAAGAGAACTTGCTCATTGATTTTTCTCTCTTTCTGCAATGTCTTCAAAGAAAACAACGAGCTAACGTTGGTTGAGAGTGTACTGATGCATTTACAGATGAAGAAATTGAGACCTAGAGAAATGTCCAGTCATGCTGCTTGCATATGGAAGGAGCTAGAATTAAGATTGAAATGTGTGACACCACAGATAGAGAAATTATGTGCTACTGTATATTGATCACATCACATAATCATTCAAACATCCTCAGGTCTCTCTCATTCTAAATAAAATTCCATGAAATAATCTTAGAATAGTTGTCTATTGGTACTGTCTCTAATTTTCACGTCTCCCATTCACTCATCAACTCACAACAATGTGGCTCCACCCTATTCTGTTCCCCTGACACCTCACTTTTGCTATGATCATCTGTGAGCTCCTTGTTGTCAAAACCACTTCTATTTTCTGAGTCTTACTTGATATTTGATATTTTTAATCATTCAATGTTGTAAAAAATGTGCTTTCCCTGAGTTCTGTGACACCACATATTTTGGCGTTCCCTCTACCTCTCTGGCTGCTCTGTCTTGGTTTCCTTCATGTACTCCTATTTCCTTAAATCGTTCTCAATTATTGATTATCGGTAGGGTACAGTTCTTGGCCGCCTCATCTATTATGATCACCTCAATAAGGACCTGTTTGCTGATGCTTCCCAGAAGTACAAGGAGGGCCTGTTTGAACTCTTATTCACCACCACGACCTCCACCATCTCACGTGCATCTAGAGCTTTAGAGTTTTCTCTCCTAATAGCCCATACGTGCAGTGCAAACCTTTGAACTAGTAAGTTGTGCTGTAGCTGAGGAGGTATTTTGGTTGCCACAGCCATAAATGTGAAGAGTACCAGCCCTTCGGTTCCTCAATGGGTAGCTGGGCTCTCTTACATCCACTTTTTTTTTTTTTTTAATAATTTTGCTTATTCTTTTCCCCCAAAGCCCCAGTAGATAGTTGTATGTCATAGTTGCACATTCTTCTAGTTGCTGTATGTGGGACTCAGCCTCAGCATGGCCAGAGAAGCGGTGCGTCGTGCGCACCTGGAATCCGAACTTGGGCCGCCAGCAGCGGAGCGCGAGCACTTAACCGCTAAGCCACGGGGCCGGCCCAAAATACGTTTTTTTTGTGTGTGTGTGTTTGTGTGTGTGTGTGTGTGAGGAAGATCAGCCCTGAGCTAACATCCGCGCTACTCCTCCTCTTTTTTTTTCTTTTGCTGAGGAAGACTGGCTCTGAGCTAACATCTATTGCCAATCCTCCTCCTTTTTTTCCCCAAAGCCCCAGCAGATAGTTGTATGTCATAGTTGCACATCCTTCTAGTTGCTGTATGTGGGACGCAGCCTCAGCATGGCCAGAGAAGTGGTGCCTTGGTGCCTGCCTGGGATCCGAACCCGGGCCGCCAGTAGCGGAACCTGCTCTCTTAACCACTAAGCCACGGGGCCGGCCCTCTTACATCCACTTCTGATGCAGCGAAATAAACAGATGTTTTACTCCTGTTTATTTTACTTCTTCACCATCTCCCTCACTGTTATTGGTGCTAAGGTTGAAACTATTATCATCTGCAGCCTTTTTCTGCATTAGTCATTACAAATATCCAGATTAATAGCTTGAGTTCTCGAAAATTTCTGCCAATTTGTGGGTTGAGGGGTAAGAATAATAATTCTCAATTTTATAGAAACTATAAAGTGGAACTTGTAAATAACAATCTTGGGAGCTTTCTGATTGAAGACTGAAGTCTGTGGGTCCTCTAATTTTCAGAGCTGGAAACTCTGATCTCTTGTTCATGTTTGTGGCTCTTCTGCAATTTAGATCTGCAAACATCAGTGGCTGTGCAACAAAGGTACTCTCACTGGTAAATCAGCAGTGAGTGGTGGTACACCTAGAGATATATCAGTTTACTTAGGGAGCAGACCTGGTTTCATATCCAGCATGTCTCTCTCTCTCTGTTTAGTGGCAAGCAGAGAGCAGGTACATAGTGTAGTAAGCAAGTGCCGGGATACACCACAAGCAAAATTTACTGCCAAGTTCTTGCATTGGTCTTGCCTAAAGGTAATTTCTTTTTCTTTGAAGAAAGGGTCTAGGTTAGAGTATACTTCTGTTTAATTAGATTTCTTTGTTCATTATTTGTCCACCCATTATCCTTTTATTTCCCATTGTACTATTTTAGTCACTACAGAACAGAGATTGGTGACTAACGAAGAAAGAGAATGTTAGTAAAAGTGGAAGAAGAAAGTACAGATTAAGGCCTTAAGAAAAGTCTTAAGAGTCCCAGAGACCCTTACACAGACCTCTGTGCATATGTATATTACTGCATTGAACACTATATACTTTTCAGTATCCCTTTTTAGGGAGTAAGATCTTCAGGAAAAAAGGGACATTCTTTTATTAGTCTAAATAAACTATAGTGTCCAGCACTGTACCTAGTTCAAAGTAGTCAATAAATGCTTGTAGATTTCACTAAATAAACCAAGAAAGCCTCAATGGAGGATTTGTCTTCTCAGGAAACAAAAGCAACAATTTTGACCACATCCCATTCAAGGTTGTAGTTTTATTGTTACCTCTGGAAGAATTTCACACATGAATCTTTTCATGTAATGAGAATATCCTACTCAAATTTTAGACTTTCATTGCTCCATTTGTTATAGAAATTTATGAAGGAAACAGGGAAGGTAAAATATTGGTCAGGTTCATTATAGTACCTTTATATCCCACACACCCAAGGTGTAAGTTTTTAGACTAGTCTGATACTGCCATGTTCCACTTACACTTAAATACCAGTTTCAACTCCCTAGTTTAGATATAAGTCAGATATAAGATAGGTCATGATAATACACCGTGTAACTTTCCCAGGTTCTCTCTCTCTTTCCATCTTCTCAAATATATATATATACACATATATGTATATGTATATAAACATACAAACACATACACACAGGCACACATACACAATAGATGTATGTATACATATAAAGGTATATGTATTATATGTTATGTATATATGTACATATATGTACATATGTGCGTGTATATATATATATATATATATATATATATATATACATAAAGAACATTATGGGGGATGTAAAAAAACACCTTGAAAATAAATTTCAATTTGGCAATATGTATCAAGATTTTCCTCAAATATTCAAACATTTTGATCCAAGAATTCTATATCCAATAATTTATCCTAGAGTTATTGAGAAATGCAGGCAAAAATTTATGTATAAGAATGTTTATAGTAGTATCGTTTGCAATAGAAAAAAATGAATAAACACACTCTTACTAACCATCTACTGTTTAATTAAATATAATATGCCCATATTGTCATATATCATTCAGTCCAGCCTGGAAATCAGATTTCAAAAGAAAATTAAATAATGCTACAAAATACCCATAAGGTAATTTTAAGTGAAAAAAAGCGGCACATGAAACTGTTACACATAATTGCAATGGTGATGCCTTAGGCATTTTTTATATATATTTTTTGTTTTGTCCTACCTTTTTCTCTTTTTCTTTACTAAAAGGTGTGTTATTTTTATGGTCATAAAAATTTAGTGGTTGTTAAAGAAAGACTTTCTAATAGTCAAAATTAGAAACAGCTAATAGAATGAGATATAATAGGGTTAAATATAAATGTCTATGTTTAGGAATAAATATTTGAGAAGACAAAAACTTTTAGTAAAAATTTATGATTTTGAGTGAACATCAATTTTAGGCAAGAGTTTTGACTGTATCCTGACAAGATGAATGGAGTCTGTGAATTATTGTAATATTGCTATTAGGAAAATTGAAAGTGAGTACTCCCCTGTACTTTGCCTTGGTCTAGCCATACTTAGAGTATTGTGTTCAGTTCCAAGGACCACACTGAAAGAGGATCAAGGACCTGTAAGCTAGAGTGATCAGAATTACAAATGGCTGCCATGTGGAATTACAAGCTCCTTCAGAGTAGAAATGCTAGAAGGGGCATTTGTTTTGGTTAAATATAAAGGCATATTTCTCAAGATTAGAAACATACAAAAATGGAACCAATTTTCCTGTGACATCATTACCTTGCTTTCACAAAGCTAATGGGAGAGTATCTGAGTGGCTCCTTTGATGTGAACCCTGGTCCATAAATAAAGCAGATAAGCTTCACCCACCATCCCTCCAAATCTGCAGAATCCTGACATCTGTAAAGCAAAACAATCTGGGTGTTTTCACGATAAAGACACTTTCTTCGTTATCAGGATTTCTTCCCCATTAATAAAACATGGAAAAACGTCAACGAAAAGGGAATGAGTATGAATCACAGAACAGAACTACTTTTGTAGTGGAGCATGTTATAAGACTATTCAAGCAGATGCACATAGAAACAGTTTGCAAAATTATTTTACAATATTATTATAAAATATTTTTCTCGATGACAAAGCTTATGGCTATCAACCTAAGAAAATCCTGTTGGAATGTATGTGTTTAAACCTGTCTTCAGAAACTACTTAATATGTCAATAATTACTTATGGGTCTATTTACTGTCTGGTTTTGAGTTGCTTTTTCTGTGATTCACAAAAAAGTACAAGTATGCCAGATGGCAGTGCATAAGATGAGAATAATTTAATGCTTTTGCTTAACAAAGTACTGTAATTTGGCTTACTGTGAGAAGAAAAATTATTTTTAGGATGTCAACCTTCATGTCTAAATGTATGTCTGTATGTCTGTATGTGTGTGTGTGTGTGTATACATATACTTACAGTTAAATCTATAGAGGAATTTTTCACATCTGTTTCTTATTTAGTTACTTAGGGAATTTTGTATATTCATCGACACAACTTAATGGGCATGTGCTTTGTAGTGAATTTTCTTGGTGATATATTTGTTCATTACAGAACAGAGGTGAGAAATGGGTCTGACAAAAAAGAATAAAAAGTACCTGCATTAAGACCCTTATTCAAGAAATGCAATACGACTATTAACCAAAGCCAAGAGGGTAAATGCAGGAGGGAAAACATACTCAAACCTTTCAACTGAAACTATGTAGCCTGCACAATTTTAAGGCATATTTACTAATAAAGTGACACCTGAGGTTATACAGCATGGATGTGCTAGGTAATTATGAGTTCATGTAACAAACTGTGTAATTGTGCTTACTTCTGATCAGCAATAGACTTAAGATAATAGATATATCTTCAATAAAATAAGTGGAAAACTATTTAAAACATTGGGTAAAAACAAAGTCCTAATTAATAATATGTTCTTTGTAATTTTCTGTGGCAGATTTTAGCCAACATTTTATATTTAGCTGTAATATAACCATATCTATTTACCTTTCAGTTGAAAGCAGGAAAATACCTTCAAAATATCGTATTCTTCCAATGCATTGCCAAATCCTATATTCTAATTTCCCATTTCATAAAAATAAAAACAAACTCAGAAAGTTATCTTCTCTTTAGTGCTTTTCCCGAAAACCTGCATCTTATCTCTGCAAAACCACTGATCTCAACTAAAATTGTGAAAACTAAAGTTAGCTTCCTTGCATTTCATGTCGGGTAATTAACCTATCCTTTCTTAGTCTCCTCTCCTTCCAATTGCCTTAACTTCTTGCTGACAATTGGTAAACATCTGCCATTCCAAATCACACCAAATCATTTTGCTTTCCTCTGGATCTCTCTTCTGTTCAAATTCAAGTATTTTTTTCCTAATTACTAAAAATGTCTTGAACGCTTGTATAATCGTGCATCCCATAACGACGTTTTGGTCAACGACAGACCGCATATACGACAGTGTTCCCATAAGATTAGTACCATAAGCCTAGGTGTGTAGTAGGCTATACCATCTATATCAATGATGAAATAGCCTAATGACACATTTCTCAGAATGTATCCCTGTCGTTAAGAGATGCATGACTTTATACCCTAGGTAAACTTCAAAGACATCTGTTATTTTCAGGGTCCCTCTGTCTTCCAAAGGAGAGCCTTTGCTACTTTACCTGAAGCTAGTCTGCCCTTCTCTGAAGTTCCATATAGTTAGGTCTCCTCCACTGTACGCTTCATAACTCAACTTTTCCTTCCTTTTTATTCTAGCACACATTGCTAAGCATCTTTAGATTCTCAATCAACATCAAGTAGCTAATAAACAAGTAAATTTCCCAATATTTAGGTCACGATTGGGTCAAGATCCCAAATAATTTATGTTAATATTTTTGATTTACTAAGTTAATGGTTGCATAACAACTGGGTACTAAATTGGGCTTAATCTATCCAAGCGAACTGAAAACAATGATGAGGATGTCCCACATCCTTACAAGCCTCAGAGGTTATATCTCTGTTACAAAATACTAGGGATAGAACGAGAGTACAACTTGCCTACTTAACTATCCTCGAATTCCTAGGATTCTGGAGTCACAATAGAAAGAATAGGTATAACGATACCTACTTGACATTTGAAGTCATAACGCCTATTTGTCACCTTCCTGTAAGCAAAATATAAATTCTATCTACTGCTGCAAAAGGATTCCCGTCTTCCACGTTCAATTCATTTATTTGAGAGAAAAGTAACAATCTCACTCTACACACTTTACAGGTATGGTGACTGCCATCTCTGCAATTGATTAGGCTCCATTTGTTTACATAATATTAAGGAGTATTTCAAGCACCAATCTTTCAAGTTGCCAACAAAACACACACTGTTTTCAGTTTCTTAAAACATAATTAATCTGTACTTCTGGCTAGGTTAACTCAATTGATTTTTTTCCTACCCCCCTCCCCACTTTGTCACTTGATAGCTTGAAACTGGGCCTGGAAAAGCTCATTTGCATTCTTGCAGCAAGGCTGGAGAATAAACCAAGCAAACGTGTCTATTTGTGTACTTCAATGTATGACTGTGCTTGCTTCAATCAAGAATTATTTTCAGTATTATGGCCAACAAAAGCATTAAACGAGTATTCTCTGACATGACTGATAAGCTGTAAAATATATTTCTTTAAAGGATTTTTTTCCTGTGACACTTGTGGAATGCAGTGAAAAATAGAATCAAGAGTGCAAATCTCACTAAAAATTCACGATGCTACCTTGCCATCTGAACTCTCTCCTTGCTTCCTGACACGTTAAGTATCTTCATTATAGTTTAGGTTGTACCTGATTATAAGTTTAAAAGGTTACAGTTATATTTCAAAAGGAATTATTTTAAAAAATCAGTATTTTACATTGAACTTTAAAGATTGCATTCTCAACCAAAGATTGTCGTTTCACATACTGATCTCTTTTGGGAGTCGATGCTGGTATCGGCCTCTTAGAACGAAAAACATCTAAAGTCTATTTTTTCAGGCATTAGTATTGTTTCAACACAATCTTTTCTGGGTATTTTTTTTCTAATTCTTCCCCTATGAAAATACTTGGTACATTTTCATTTAAATTATTTCTTCCTTAACTATTCCCCCTCCCAGGGGCCAAACATTTACCTGAACCCAATTATTTTTCTGTTAATAAACTCACATGGTTTCATCTACAAAATGAAAATTTGTACATGTGTGTACGTGTATGTGTGTGTGTATGTGTGTCTGTGTGAGAGAGAGAGAGAAAAGTATTATGGGAAAAGTACAGGTAAAAGAGAAAAAAAATCACTTTTCTTGTGCTCTATGTGATGCTATAGTATAGTGATAATGACAGAGATGGTGTTCTCAATCATTTCAGTCAACAGATTCTTCTTTTTACAACCTAATCTCCTTCATCTGAAAGAGAAATATATTTTTAGCCAACTCTCTGGGACTAAGTCATTGATTTATGAATATAAGGTGAAGGACTTCATGAATTTTTTCCTGACCTCCATCTGTCATTTTCTCAGTCATATCTATTTTAAGAAATATAAAACAAATTGTTCTAATGGGGCACATTATCATCTTGATATATCACGCAGGAAGAACTCCTTCTGCTTCTTATCACACCTGTACAGAAAATTAGCTTTACACTGTCCTAAGCTGATTTTCTCTCTATTCTTTATTATTTTATACTGATGATGATATACATTACTCAAATGCTGATTCACTCTGAATATGCTCACGAGAGATTGGAGTAAATCCATTTAAGTCTTTTGCAGATAAAGACAGACTACCAGAAACAATTGTTCCTACATCTAAGAATTCCTGAGAAATTAATCCACCAAAGCTGCCCAGTAGACCATTACAGTGACTGCTAATTTTTCCTTTACTACATATGAGTTGACATTCTGACAACCCTATCAGTTATGTCTTTGACAGACATCACACCTGTTAAGCCTCAAGCCTCATCCAAAATAAGCATAAAAAACAGTCACTTACATCACTAATCATTAGGGAAATGCAAATCAAAGCTACAATGAGATAGTACCTCACACCCATTAGGATGTCTACTATCAAAAAACAGAAAAAAGTCCAGGAGATGGATGTGGTGATGATAACACACTATGAACATATTTAATACCACTGAACTATACACTTAAAAATTGCTGAGAGAAATTTTATGTTTGTGTATTTTACCATAGTAAAAAAAAATGGAAAAAAACACAATCACTTAGTTTTTTAAAGAAATATAATTAGATAGAAACCAAAATTTGAAATTTTGATGCATATTTGGATGAAACTCCATATAGTCTCATTTTATAGCTGTTTGCAATTACATCTAGAAATTATATTCTTCTCTACACATGAACACAGTCTTTCTCTCTCTCTCTTTCTCTCTCTCTCTCTCTCACACACACACACACACACACACACACACACAGTACATAGGGTGTACTACAAAGAAAGTCTGGATGGAGGAAAATAAAAGGATATGAGTAGTGACAATATATCCTCTTGGTTACTTGTAGAGTGGGCATAAGCCACTATATTTTAAAAGAATGAATTAGAAGTTGATACACGAATAGGGTCCATTTCAGGACAAGACAAGATACAATATGCTTCATGTAGGCTGACATTAAGATAATACATTTCCCTCGTAAGGTATTGTGAGCCTTCTAGTATGATTTTGGAAGCCCTGATAATATACTCCAAAATGAGAGAGTATCACCTTAATTCACATGTAGAGACTTGGAGCTCTCCTGAGGGTTTGGTATTGTTGCTTCTGCAAAAATAAATGACAGTTCATGAAAAGGTCCTCATTTAAACCAGGCTTGCTAATAAAGAAGCTAGCAACCAGAGTTTCATTAATAAAATCAAGATGTACAAATAATTACTTCTCTTGGTTTTGATCGTAGTTGAGCATTTTGTCTTATTCTGACACCTACATTTTAAGAATATTAACAAACTGAACTTTTGTTAGAGGAGGGTGATCTGGAGGATGAAATATCTAGAATCCAAGTTAGAAATGAAGAAGAGCTATTGGCATGGTAACTATTTGGCGTAGATACATAGGAAAGCCATTGTATGGTTTTACACATCTGAGGCACTACTATAAAGGAAAAAAAAGAATAGCCTCATACGGTGTAACTTTGGATAATAAAATTAGGTCAAATGGGATAAAGTTGCAAGGTTAAAGTTTATCTCATTTTAAAGAAAAGTTTTGTAACAATGCTGTCCAACCACACAATGTGACCCTTTTGAAGTACTGTTCTCCTTGTCACTGGGAGAGTTCGTGTAGAATGGTCATCTATGAGGAACAGAGTCAAAGGGAATTCTGCATTGATACAAGTGGGGAAGTGATACCTTAGATCTATTTCTAGCCCCAAGATTTTAAAATTCTAGTAAATCAGACACCTTGGAGACCTTCAATTATCCCTTTGAAAAACTCTTGTACTTAGGAATATATCTGGATGAGCCATATCGTCTTTAGTATTAAAGAATAAAGAAGGTGATTTAAAGGACATTCAAAATTGGTAATGATTATTAGAGTGAGTCCATGACATATTATGACAGAAGTAAATTTAGTTTTTAAACAAGTTTGGAGAAACACAGGGGAGGCCTATTATGTAAAAGTCGTTATGCTGATTGCTGAAGTTAACATAAAATAATAATGACCTGGTTATTTATGAAACTAAAAGCATGAACAAAAAAAAGAACGAGATAAATTGGATCTCATTAAAATTTTTAAAAAGTGTTTGTGCATCAAAAAACATCAAAAGAATGAAAATACAACTTACTTATAGGATGAGAGAAAATATTGGCAAATCGTATATCTGACAAAGGTCTAATATCCAGAATATATAAAGAATTCTTACAACTCAATGATAAAAAGGCAACCAAATTTAAAAATGGGCTAAGGACTAGAATTAACTTTTCTCCAAAGAAGATATTCAAAGGCCCAGTAAACACATGAGAAGATACTCAACATCACTAGTCACTAGGGAAATGCAAATTAAAGCCACAATGAGACACCATTTCATACCTACTAGCATGGCTAAAATCAAAAAAAATGGAAAATAAGGATTGGAGAGGAAGTAGAGAAAATAGAACCTTTGAACATTGCTGGTAGGAGTGCAAAATGGTTCAGCTGCTATGGAAAAGAGTTTGTTGGTTCCTCAGAAAGTTAAAGATAAAATTACCATGTTACTCACAATTTCTACTCCTAAGTGCATACCCAAAAGAACTGAAAACAGTTACTCAAACAAATATATGTACATTCATGTTCATAGCAGCACTATTCACAATAGCCAAAAGGTAGAAGCAGCCCCAGTGTCCATCAATGGAGAAATAGACAAAGAAATTGTGTTATATACATATAACATATTATTATTCAGCCACAAAAAGAAATGAAGTACTGATACATGCTGCAACATGGATGAACCTCAACACATAAGGTCATGTATTGAATGATTCTATTTACTTGAAATATCCGTTATAGATAAATGTATAGAGAAAGAACACTGACTGCTGCCTGCCAGATTCTGGAGGAAGGGGGAAATGGGGAGAAACTGCTTCATGTGTAAGGGTTTTACTTTGGAATAATGGAAATGTTTTGGAACTAGATAAAGGTAATTATTGCACAACATCATAACATTTAGTACAACATTATACTAAATGCCACTTAATTGTTCTTTTTTAAACAGTTTTATGTTTTATGAATTTCACATCAATAAATTATTTTTAAAAAATAATATTGTTTTCGGGAGGGGATGGTAAAGATTAGCTCAACCTTTTAATACCTAAAAGATTCAAGTGTGGTGCTCCCTCTTATATTTTTATTTAATTCAACAATCTGGCCCCTTCAGAAGATGGACGCATCCTGGAGAACAGCTGTATTCTACGACAGACATAATCAAGTAGTGGGCCCAGTTGTAGCTGCAGCACTCAATGTGGTCTTGCTGCTAGAACAGATTAATAAGGTTTCAGGTACATGATGTGTAGTCATTGATTTGGCAAATGTATTCTTTTCCATTCAAATTAGAAAACAAGATCAGAAACAGTTTGCATTCATGTGGGACAGACAACAATATTTATACACAATTATGCCTCAGGACTATGTTAAGCCTTCTGCCTTCTGTCATAATATAGTCCTAAGAGATCTAGACCACCTGGACATCTCAAAGAACATCACATTGCTCCAATGACATCATGCTGAGTTGGCAAAATGAGAAAGGGGCTAGTACTCTATAGGCTTTGGCAAGAAATGTGCATACCAGAGAAGGGAAAATGAACCCTACAAAGACTCATGGACTGGACACTTCAGTGAAATTTGGGGGAATCTAGTGTCAGGAGAGTGCCATGATATTCCTTACAAAGTAAAATACAAATTGCTGCATCTGGCATCTTCCCCCACAAAGAAAGAAACACAGTGCCTGGTAGACCCCTTTCGGTCTGCAGGCAACACATCCCTAACTAAGAACAATTGCTGGGGATCATGAAAGACTGTAAGGTTTCCTGCAGTAGGAAAGGACACTGGAGCAGGTCCAGGCCTTAGTGCCACTTGGGCCACACAATCTAGTAAACAATATTATGTTGGAAGTGTCAGTGGTGGGAAAGGATGCGGTATGGAGCTCATGACAAGCCTAGTGGGAGAATCACAATGCTGACCCTTGGGACTCTGGGGCCATGTTATCTACTACAGAGAATTATCAGCCCTTTAAGAAATAAACATCTTTTGACATCTTACTGGGCCCTGTTAGAGATGGAGTACTTGGACATGGGACAAAGCGACAATGCCTTTGGAATTTCCCATTATGAACTGGGTTCTGTCAGGTTCATCAAGTCATGAGGTCAGATAGGTACAGCAGCACCTGTCTATAATATAATGGCAATGTACCTCTGGGAATGAACCTGAGCAGGGCCAGAGGACACAAGTTACATCTATGAACATATATGCCAGACTCTATGTCACCTGTAGAGTTGTACCAGTGCCTCTCCAACAGCTTGTACCTATGGCCATATGGGGGTTCTTATGCAACTAGCTGAAGGAGGAGGAAAGCAGTTGGGCTTGGTTTATGGATAGTTCAGCTTGGTGTGTGGGTGCAAATGAAAAATGAGCAGTGACTACAGACCCATATTGAGGGCTTACCCTGAAAGATGATTGAGAGTGATAATTTTCCAAATGGGCTAAGCTATAAGCAGTTAAACTACTTGTCTATTTTTTTGGAAGAAGAAATGGCCCAAGGTCTCATGTCAAGGGCCTAGGAGGAAAATAATGAGAAGATTAGAGACATCTTCTAGATACAGACATGTGTAGGGCATATGGAAGTGGGTATAAAATGTGATTTTTGTGTAACATGTTGACCCCCATCAGAGAGCATACACCACAGGAGAGACACTGAACAACAAAGTAGAGAATGTGACTGAGCCAGTTATCTTTAGCCAGGCTTTGTCATCAACCACCCTGCAATTGGCATGATGGGTACATGAATGGTGACAGAGACAGAGGCTATAAGTGGGCCCAACAGCACAGACTCCTACTTACCAAAGCAGATCTATTTAGGCCTCTGAATGCCTAATTTATGAGTAACAGAGACCAACACTGAACACCCAATACGGCACTGCCCCTTGAGGAGAGCAACTGGCTACTTGGTGGCAAGTTGATTAAGAGTCCCTTCTATCCTGAATAGACTATCTTCTCAGCTTCGTAGGGATAATAAATAAATCCTGGGTGTGGGTTTTCCTTTCCCGCCCACATAGCCACAGCCAGCCCCACTATATGGGGGCTTACAAAATGCCTGATCCTCACACATGACCTCTCCACACCTATCATCAGATCAGGGGACTTATGTGAAGTGAAGGAAGTGGAGAAGGTGAAGAAGGTACTGGAGTGGCCCATGCCTAGGAGATTCACTGCTTGTGTCATATACTATGCCATCAAGTGGCTTCTGGCTTCCTAAAAAAATACAACGACCTCCTAAAAGTGCAACTGAAATGCCAATTCAGAGCAAACACTCTGAAAGGAATGGGTGCCACTCTTCACATCACAGTACATTTATTGCAACAAAGATGTCTCTATATGATGCTCTGTCCCCAGTAGGAAGGATACGCTCGTACAGAAATCAAGGGGTGGAAGCATGGGTGGCCCCACTTACCATCACTCCCAATAATTCACTGGGGGCCCTTATGATTTCTATTTCCATAACTCTAGGCTCTTCAGGGTTGGAAGTCCTGGTCCCCAAAGGGGTACACTCTTGCTAAGGGATACAGCTAGGAATCCTATTGAACTAAAAGTTATGCCTGTTTCCAGGACACTTTGGACTCCTTGTTTCCAGAGAAAGGCAGGCAAAAAAAAAGGGTCACAATATTAGCAGGGGTAATTGACCCTGATCAACGGGATGAGATAAGGCTCTCTTTATGCAATATGGGGACAAGGAGAAATACCTGTGGAACCCAGGAGAAGTACCTGGGAACTTGAGCACCTCTTGGTCCTCCTTTGCTCCATTAAACTGTGTGTGGATATGTGCAGCAATCCAGAACTGAGAAGAGAATGACTATGGAAGCTTTAGAACCTTCAGGAATGAAGGGTCAGACCACCAGGTGAGCCACCCAGACCTGCTGAGGGGACAGCTGAGAGTGAGGGTAATTTAGAATGGATAGTGGAGGATCAGTAATAGCCTGGGATGACCTGAGCACTGGGTCTCTAGTTCATCCCATTGACTCACTCTTCTGAGTTTCCCCTCAGAAAAGAGGCCATAGGAGACACAGAAGAGATGCTCCCCAACCTGTGTAAAGAAGCAGATCTGAACAGTGGAAGGAGGAAGACTGCGCCTTGCCGATCTCTTGCTACAGAGAGCACAACTTCAGCTGCTGAGCTTCGGAATTCATTGCTGAGCTGTCCTGAGATCATGCTGCTTCCAGCCAATCACTGGGAATGGCAGGGATACTAAGAACTTCTACATATTGACCTGGAAAATTATAAACAAATCAATAGCACAATAGATTAGAGACATCATCAGGCATTTATCAGAAAAGGAAAGCAAACAGTAAACATAAAAAAGTGCTCAATTAGCAAATAATCAGGATACTCAGAGACAACATTTTGCTATTTACAATGATCAGATTGACAGATAATGATAACAATGAGGAAGAGGAGAAGGAGAAGTAGTGGTAATCTGACAATCCCAAAGCTTGTTGAGGGTGTGAGGAAACAGGAACTCTTATATGTGGTGGTGTAAATTGATCCAATTATTTGGAAGAGAAGCATGGCAAAATCCAGTAAAAACAAAGATACCTAATTCCTAAAACCTAGTGCTTCAGCCATAGTTCAGTTGAATATAATGAAAACAAATCCAGGTATCTGAAGCAGAAAGCAATTCAAAACCAGAGTATAGCAGTGTATAATATTCCCAGAAAGGGGGAAAGAACAAGCCCCATGCAGGGCCTTTGAGAATGACTCCCACAGCCACCCTCTTCCTGGCCCACCTGGGATGCTGCTATCCCCGCCATGAAGACACTGGGGAATCTGGATGGAACATCCCATCTCATGGCTGTTGTCCCGGACTCAGGAAGCTGTCACCACAATTGTGAGCTCCAGGGCCACAACACATCTCAGTTCACAGGCAAAAAACGTGCCCTGTATCCTGGATCTTGACAGGGCGACATTGGGACACTGTCTGCTGCTGGAAAAATAAATAAATGAAAAGCCTCTGTGCCTGCTTGTCAGCAGAGCAGCCCAGCCTTCACTTCACTTTTTTCCTTCCAAGTCTCCATGAGAATATCCGACTAGAAAATCTGCAACAAATCTGCACCTGCAGATAGGAATGAGTTTCTAACTTTCCAGGTTTTGCGATATGGTCAAGCAAACAAGAAGAGGTTTAAAATGGAAGTTGAGCATGAATCTACTAAATCCATCACATCCGGCAATTTCACTTCTAAGCACACAACCTAGATCGCTGTTTATCCATAGGGGAAATATGGGTGTTTTGGATGGCTAATTCTTCACTGTGCCAGATATTTCTTGTACGATGGCCCCATAGTATCACTTGCCAGCAGTGTCCTCCAGACATCACAATACACAAGCTGCATACACACATTTTCAAACAGACCCTACGTCCCCCACATGTGAACCATTTCTGTGAAGTATTTCTAGCATATTTACATACAGATATTTCTAGTAGCATTGTCAATTAGAGTCAAAAATTTAAGAGCCTAAATGACCATCAATAGTGGAATAACATGAAGAGATATGCTCAGCTAAGTCGCAGCAATTAAAATGAGTCATCTACATAGTATCAGTGAAAATAGTTCCCAAACGGATAATCTTTTGTGGGGAAAAAAAGTTGTAAAAGGGCTGCTATTAATGACTCCAACACTTGACAATACTGTAGGCACAGCTTCAGGATACTTTGATCAAACTAGCCTCTTGAGCCAGTGTGAGTCTGTCTACTGGGAATAGAAGGGGCTCTCACTATTTTGTTTGTTTATTCTTTTGCACGTCTGTTGACATAAATGATCAGAGTTTACAAGGCAGCATAGGCCTTAAGGGCATCAGTACACACAGAATATGATAATATTTGTACAGTAGACTGTGGTAACTTGATGAGGCTGTTTGAGGCCAGAGGTGACAAGCTCAGGGGCTATGGCTGCCTCGAGGCTTGACCCAGCTTCCACGGGGGCTGACAGGATCAATATAGCAAGCAACTTGAACCCATTTGATGGGTTAACCTTTGGGAGAATCTGTATTAATAAGGATCAACAACGTTCACATTGGCCTCACAGTTTATTCTGCCAAATCAAACTTTTCCGTAAAGGAGTTGTGTTTTTGAGACTAATATCACTATTATAAACAAATACAATAAAATGAAATGCAAGATAGAAGAGAGAGCCTACAAGAGTGAACTCTATGATCAATCCATTTTTGTGTTTCCAACTGTTCCCTGAGAGCTAAGCAGAGTGCTTGGTACACTTAAATGTTTGTTGACTTCATGGCGTCTGTTTTCATTGTCTTGGGTCCCATGCTGACTGCTATTCATATCCCTAGATTCCAGCCATAGTCTTCACTAGGAGATGATGAAAAGTGCAGAGAATAAAAAGTTGCTGATTACAGAGTAGGCACATAGGAGGATTTTGTCCTAAAAAGGATGCTCAGGGCCCTCTGGGGAGCAAACACAAACCACCAGTCTGTCCCTAAATCTGTGAAATTCCCCCCCAAACCCTGAAAACAGCCCCAGTCTTAGCAGTCAATATAAAACACATCAGTCTGTTAGAGAGGAGCACACAAAGTAAGTTCTACTTAGACAGTTGTGTTTGAAAAACTTTGCTACAAATTCTGCCAAGCCTGTTTCAGAACAGCAATTTTTTTTTTTTTTTTAAGTAAAGGGAGAAGAAGAAGGAGGAGGAGGAGGAAGAGAGGGAGAAGTCGGGAGAGGGCAGCAGCAACATCAAGATCAATTTCTTTCACTGCTCTGCAAGGAAATCAGAAAATCGCACTTGGACTTGCTGCCTTTTTGCCCTTTAAGTCAATCATAAGGTCCTGGAAATCTCTTCTTTTAGGGGATGCAAGTCTCCTTCTCCTCTTCTTGGAAGGAGTAATGCCCCCTTACCTCTTCAGGATGCTTTGGGATTGGTTTGCTTCATATTGTACCCTCTGCCTCACCTGCTCCCTCTGATCTTCTCTAAACCTTAAAGCACGGAGAAGAGATGGCAGGTGAAGCAGCGCACACGTTGCAACACAGACGCAATATCGCTTCCATCGCTGCTTGATCCCTCCTTTCTTCCCAAAGCTCTATTTTAGTGCCTCCTGCTCATGAATCAAATGTTTTCTGCTTCTGAACCACATCATGCACCTGCCTGAAGCACTGCTTAGATTTTCTCTCTGGGGTATAGTTTGTGTGAAGCCCACTGAGTTGAAAGTCCTTCAGCATTTGCTCTTTCCGACGCCTGGGAGGCAGAGCCGCAGCAGACCGTTTTGTATTCTAGCTGCTAAATGTTAGAAAGCCAGATGGAGACAGAAAGTTCAAGGTCTGGCCACATTAAGCTTTGGTATCACAGCGCTGCACACTTCGACTATCATTTGTGAGGCAGGAACACTGGCTTTAGAAACATTTTACATTTAAGACCTAAGAACAGCCAAATCCTCTAAGTCCTCAACGTTTTTCATTCACCAGACCAAAAATCATAAACCCTGTCACAAAAATCACTTGTTCTGAGGCGCTGTCCAAATGAAAGGGCAGAGTTTTCTTATGTTTACAAGGAGCCTGAACAGGAATTCATCCTGCTGCTAGAATACGAAAGGGAGAGAAGGGGCCTGGGACAGCAAGTCTGGTTCATTGTTTTGTGAAGAGGCCGCGGGGAATGATAACACCAGTGGGAACTTGGCTTTGATACGGTAAAACACTTATCTCAAAATCAAAAATATAGAAACTCAAACAACAAGATATTTCCTGAAGCCTCATAAAATGATAATCGAGGGAGAGACAGCCCAGCCTTCCAGAGAGAGCCCAGGCTTTAGACCAGCCTAGAGTGGAGAAGTGGAGATGGATACAGGCGCAGATACCTTCTAGCTGTGGGGCGCTTGGGAATTCTCTTACCCTCTCTGAGCTTAAATTTGCTTATCAGCAACCTGTAGCTAATGTCATCTGACTTTTGGGATTGTTGTGAAATTTGTTAAATATCTACCATGTGTGCCTAATTATAACCTTAAGCACCACAAATTTCTTAATGATGTACCTTATGAAAATCAAAGACAATAATTTCTCCTGATGGTGTAGGATTTGGTGACCTGAATGCATTAGTGGAATTCAAAACCTTCCTGAAAGCCAGATCTTTGAAAATCTTGGTAGACTAAATGTGTCCTTGCTTAATTCATTCTTTTACTTAAGATAAAGATAATTGCTCACCAGGGTCTCAGTGCCTGGCCGAGAACAATTTAGTGGATGATCAGTCCTCCCAGTCCATACATTAGTGCAAGGATTTGGGAAACGTATGGTGAGAATTTTGGACAGACTCAAAAACCCAACCTGAAGGTTCTCTTTTAGTAAAAGTTACAATTATGAGTATAACTTGTAGAAATTTATGAATTTGATCATTTTTAAGCCAAATTGATAATTTGAGATCATGTCAATACTTTAAAGAGAGTCTGTTAAGATGATTAAAATTTATTGACAAATTCTATGAGCATAAAGGAAAATTAAACAGGTTTTTAATAATGATTGGATGAAATTAAGACTACTCCCTGTGGGTGGAGTGCTGAGATACAGATCTGTTCTAGGCAATTAAACACTTAAGGACTGAAGAGGAAAATTTGGGAACATTATTTTTTATTAGTAAAAACAAAGGAATACTTTATGATATAGTGGGGAGACTGCCCCAGCCCTGGGGGAAGCTGAAAGCTGCCCAGGAAGCTTTAAACCTCAGCCCCACACTCCTTGTAGTCAGAGGGACTTTTCCAGTCTTATCCTCAAGGTAAATATTTCAAAAGCCTCAGCTCTACTCACCTGTTTCTCACGATCTCTAATTAGTGAAAGGCCATTTTCTCTGAGACTCTTTTGAACCATGCAATTTAAACTGCTGAATCTGCTCTGAAATTATGTCTCAGAAATCCATGCTTTCTATTCAGTTACTCTTTCCCAGGGGCTTCTACTCCCAGATCGGCTGAAGTTTCTACAATTATTGATCAGTCTCCAGAAAGGTTGGGTTCAGAGCCACCTATCTGCCAAGGCAGGTTTATGTGGAACCTTTATTAATTGCCCACGGGAGATCCATTGAACCCTTTAGAGTTGTAAATTTCATGCTTACAAGAATCTCTTCCTTTCCCTAATTTTACACTCCAGTTCACCAACCTCCTCTTTCTTACTGCCAGCACTGACATCTTAGCTTTGACTCTATTCAGAGCTGAAGCAGAATGGCATGAAATAAATTCAGTTCTTGTCTCAGTTTTCCTAACACATTAAGTCTGTCACTCCTTTTTAGTGTGTGTCCAATCAGTATAACTTAGGTCTTCATTTCTAATTGTTTGGGCAAAGTATCCTCTAGTGCTTTTTCTCCTTGAGTTGTTGAAGGAATGGAAAGTTTCTCTCCCCTGAGATCTGGGGCAGCATTGTAATGATGGACAATGAAATTTGTGAAGACAGCCAAGAGTCGAACAATGATGTGAGATAAAAATAGAGAACTTCATAGTGTTTCTTTATCTGATAGAGTGGAGAAATCATTATTAATAAAGTTTACTTGTATGAATTATCCACAGCCCTAATGAAACATTAGAAATGTAGACACACATAATACTGTGGATAATACAACTGGCCTTGAAGCCGACTGAGTCGGCTTCATAGTAAATGTAAGCCCATGGACTAGCTGAATAACCTCTATATGAACCTTCTTTTCTTCATTTGTAAAATGGGGATAATAATTCTTATTAAATCGTGTTTCAGTGTTGCTGTGGGAATCAAATGAAAACACATTAAAAAGTGAATTGAAATGTGAAAAGCATAACTAAATGGCAATTCAATACTATTAGATCCTGAAATTTGTCATGTTAAAATGGGAATATGTATTACCAGAGAAAGCAGTTTTCCTTTAGGAAAATTAATTACTCTTCAATCAGATAGAGACTTGCATGTGGTGGATGAACAATAAAGATGCATCTAGTTGAAATCCATGTCAGTGGTAAATAAATTCTGAAAATCACTGAATAGCTGTGTGACCATGAGAGAGTAGTTTAGCTATTCATAGTCTCTGCATTTTTTTATCCATAAAATTAAGATAATATGAGTATGTATTTTATAAGATTGTTGTTGTGGTAATTGGTTATAGCATCCCTAGGAAATAAATACACATACCAAAAAATCCACCCTTTTAAAGTGTACAGTTCAGAAGGTTTTGGTGTATTCGAAAATTTGTGCACAAATTCCAAAACATTTTCATCACCTCAAAAAAGAAACCCTGTATCTATTAGCAGTCACTTCCCAACTCTCGTTTCCCCAGTCCCTGGCAACCACTAGTCTATTTTCTGTCTTTATAGATTTGCCTAGTCTGGACATTTCATATAAAGGGAATCATGTGTGTATGGATATGCTATATTTTGTTTATCCATTCATTAGTTCATTTATTCATTAGTTGACAAACATTTGGATTGTTTTCATAGTTAGGCAATTATGGTTGATGCTGATTATGAATATTTGTGTACAAATTTTGTGTAGAGATATATTTTCAATTCTTTTGAGTATATACTTAGTGGAATTGCTGGGTCATACAGTAACTCTATGTTTAAATTTTTGAAGAACTGCCAAATTTTCCAACATGGCTGTGCCATTTTATATTACCACCAATGTTGTATAAGCCTGCCAATTTTACTACATCCTTACCAATATTCGCTATTTTTCCTCTATTGATTACAGCCATCCTACAGGGTATGAAGTAATGTATTATTGTGGTTTTGATTTGAATTTCCCTGATGACGAATGATGTTCTTTTCCTGTTCTTATTGGTTATTTGTTTGTCTTCTTTGGAGAAAAATCTATTCAAATGCTTTGCTGTGTTTTTAACTGGATTATTTGTCTTTCTATTGTTGAGCTATAAGAGCTCTTTTTATGTTCTGAATGCTGGACCTAAATCAGTGATATGACTTGCGAATATTTTATTGCATTTTGTAGTTTGTCTTTTCCCTTCCTTGAGAATGTCTTTGACACAAACAAATTTTTAATGTTGATGAAATCCAATATATCTATGTTTTTTAACTTAACGTTTTTTGTGTCATATCTAAGAAACTATAGTCTAATCCAATGTCACAGGCTTATGTTTACTTCTAAGACTTTTATAGTTGTATCTCTTACATTTAGGTATTTGACCCATTTTGAGTTAATCTTTGAATATAGCGTGACATAGAGATTAAATATGGATATAAAATTGCCCCATATCATTTGTTGAAAAGACTATTCTTTCTCCAATGATTTGTCTTGCACCCTTGTTGAAAAACAATGGATCATAGATTTATGGGTTTATTTCTGGACCCTCAATTCTATTCCATTGATTTATTAATCATCCACAAAGAAGCAGATTGATCTTTAAATTGCAAATCCAATCACCCTGCTCACACATTTAAAATAATTCAATAACTACTAATTTTCCTTAGGGCAAAGCTCTACATGTTGTGGCCTCTGTCTTGTTCTTCAATCTTGCACAATTCTCTTTCTTCCAAATGACATTGCTCTTTGATTAATCCCATGATGTATAGATGTTGTTCCCACATCAGGCTTTCAGGTCTGCTATTTCCTCTTTCTGGAATGTTCATGTGACCATACTCATCTTATCAGAGACCCTTCTCTTCTCCTCTTCTTCTTAATTTTATTAAGTTTAAATATTACTTCTTCAAAGGATAATATTTGATTACTCATATTGATTTCTTTTCTCTTAGAACCGTGTGATCTTTCATCAAATATTACATCTGTAATTTATTTATTGTGTGTCTGCTTTATATCTTACTCATCCACCATGGAAAGAGATCCACTGTGTCTTGTTCACCACTATAAACCCAGTTTTCAGTAGCATGCGTGGCACATAGTAGATACGTGGCAAATGTTAGTTAAATGAATAAATAAATGAGTGTATCTACTGCTGTACACTCAGACCTGGACAAACGTGCCTTTTCACAGAGTATTGAGTATCAATGGGATTGGATACCCAAACATATTGATAAAAATTTTTTGAACATGAGACAGACTGAAATAATATCAATTAAGAAGTATAATTTCTTACTTTTATGTGGTATTTTATGAGTTATGACTACTCTAAAATAAAAATAACATTGATAGGTTTTATATCCAAATGAGATTTGTTTCCTTGCAAGAGCTATCATATTTGTATATTGTGCTTCCAGTGATGGTATAATTGTCTAATTGGCCATTTCTAATTTTGTTAATATCAAAGCAAATTTCCAAGACAAAAAAAAGTCTCATTGTTTCATTTTCATATCGAATTTCACTCCAAAAATAGAAATCCTTCTAGCTCAGATAGGAAATGGATATCCACCATGATTACATCTTTTCTTTGTAATCTCCTCTTAACATAATTTTTTTTTTTTTTTTGGTGAGGAAGATTGGCCCTGAGCTAACATCTGTTGCCAATCCTCCTCTTTTTGCTGAGGAAGATTGGCCCTGGGCTAACATCCACGCACATCTTCCTCCACTTTATATGTGGGACGCTGCTAGAGCACAGCTTGATAAGCAGCGCATAGGTCTGTGCCCAGGATCCAAACCTGCAAACCCCGGGCTGCTGAAGCTGAGTGCACGAACTTAACCAGCACGCCACCGGGCCAGCCCCTTAACATAATTTTTGATTCACAGATATTCACAGAAAAGTAGAAATTATTAAGCATTTGAGAAGAGAAAAAAAATAATTTGAAAGAAAATGCCAAGAATGAAAGAATAAAAAACGACCCTGAGAAAAATAGACAAATCAGTAAACAGAAGCAAACTTTAAAAAATGTATTCTTAAAACCAGACTAGATTTTTTTAAATAGAACAATCTAAGCATAAAAATTTATATATCTATATACATATGCATATATATAAAATAAGTGTATAACGTGTTATATACTAACTATCAAATATATATTTGATAAATTGCATAAATTTTTAAAAAGTAGATCATCTGAATTATACAATGGACATGGATAAAATCCAAGATGGTTATCTGCAAATGTAGTGGAAATAAATGCCCAGAATATAGAGAAGCAAAGAACGAAGCGGTGAAAGGGAGGTGCAAGTAAGCGTACTGAGAAATTAGCTACAGGTTTTCAGCTTCCTCATGTAAGAGTTCCAGAATGAAAAAGCAGAAACAATGGAAAGGAGGAAATAATCAGAGAAACAATAGATCCAAGGGAAAACATTGATAGATTGGAAATGCCTCTGAAACAGAATTAATGAAAAACAAACTCATTAAACCTGGACTTTCATTCATGATGTTTTGACAACTCCTAGGCTACAGAGAACATGATAAAATCTTTCAAAAGGGAAACAAGTTACTTATTGCAGACTAGCAGACTTCTTATCAGGAATACAGGATCTACAGAAAAATTATATCTTCAAAATTTTGGTGAAAAACATCTTCTATAGATTTGTGGATCCAATCAAACCATTAATAGGCATGAGATATTGGGAACAAATTGAAAAGAAATCTGTTTACATGGGTAAAATGAAGATTGGTAACTGAACCCGATCCAGAAACAGGAGAGTTCATCAATTATTGACACCCCACAGATTCTTCTTTAAGCAGTAACTTTCAATAACATTCGGTTACATTTTCTTCTCTAAAGATTCACTAATTCTATTTAGTTTTGTAGTGAATTGTGCTTGAAGTTTTATATTAATATTAGTCTTTATATTTGAAAATCAAACTATAGACACAAGGCAAAAATTTAAATGTAGATACAGGAGGGAACGTAATGTTATAATCCTTGACGTAAAATAACAAAATGACTAAGAAAAATAAAAAAGGATTTATGGGAATGTTAGTAAATTAACAATAAGTGCACTAATTCCACATCTTTCATTAAGAGAAGAGCAACAGATTCTGTCTAAAATGGATGTATCAGGAAATAATAATTTAAACTTATTATTTTAATTAATGACGTCAACCAAAAGAGAAATGAAATACTTGCTCACTTATTTATACATATGTATTAAAAATTAGGCAGTTAAGTTGGGGAGGGAAAGTGTTTAACAATAGAAATACAATGCATCTCTAATTTTTATTATTTCAAAAATTCTACCTATTGATAATATCACAGAACAGATCTATGAGTTCACTGTTTAAAGAGAAAAGATAACCATGTAAAAACAAAATAAAAAGCTGTTAATACTATTTGTCTCTAGAGAGTGAGACTAAGCTTGAGTAGAAGAAGGAAGCTTTTAATTTTTATTTTGTATTATTCTTTTCTCTGCGGATTATTTTTAACCCAAAGGCATATGTTAGTTCTATAATTAATAAACTACCATGTTAATAAAATAATTAAAAAATGTATGTATCCTGACCTAATCTCTTCATTAATTCACTGTAATTGGACCTGAATGAATCAGGACTGGTTCTAATAAATAAATCTACACTCAAAGGACAAAGACTCAGCACCAGAGAATATTAAAACTTTGTCAATACCAGGCCCTTTCCCAGTAGTGGCCTCTTTCCGTCCTGAGAGAAAGGTAAGTTTAGGTTGCAACATCTTGGACTATACTAATGTCACACTGCTAGTGGCACCTAAACAGAGTACACATTTTTCAACCAACTCTGAAGAGAGCTTCATGGAGAATGCTGGTTTCTATATTGCAACGTTTTCTTCCATTTCCAGTCTTCTCACAAATATGCCTTCTGCTATCCTCAAGAAAACTCAAGCAACCATGGATTCATAAGCAGAGGTTTTTGGTATTTATCTTTCCCAAAGCCTCCATCTCTTCCTTTTACGTTCCGTGGTCACTGTATTCTGTACTCCCCTTTGCTATATCATTTATATATCAAATAAAAAGCTGTAATAGATAAACCAATCAAAACAAAAAAAGACAGTCTGTATAAAAGCTGAAAAGCATTTAGCCTCAGGGAAGATATGGTCCATTTCTGGCACCCCTACAGAGAATAGAATAGAGGGTAGTACAGTGTAAATCAAGACATTTTTCTGTTCCTCTGGGCTCCAAAACCTTCTAGTTGAACAGTAGACTTCAATATGATTAAGTCACTGGAGCATTTGCATATGCAATACTCACCCTTTAATACTAACAAAAAATATTCATGTGTTTCTTGAGAATATGGATTTCGTATCCTCAGTGCCTAAAAACAGTGTGTTTGGGTCTGTTTGACACCAAAGGGAGTTTTCAGACTACACCTGTTGCAAGGCATCAGCCTCCCCAAAGGACTGCTTTCTAGGGCACACCACTCACTAGATGGGTAGGCATTGGACTGTGAACTGTCAGACACACTGACAGTCACACATAGGGATTTCAGTGTCATTTGAAGGATTAACCCATTTTATTAATGTTAAATGAACAACCGGATATAAAAGTGCATCTCATTATGTATCTGTCACCAAATTAGTTTTTCATTCTGTTTGTTAAAAACATCTCCATTCTGGCACCAGATATGTAGACGTTCCAACCCTTGGGCATATCTTGCTTGATTGCAAATTTGTATTATAGTTAAATATATTAAGTTTTGGATTTTAAAATGTGACATGTGTAAAATAAAGGTCTTCTAGACTTCAGGAGTAGACACATTAGGCAAGTGTTCAACATTGGGAACAAGTTTATTCAACTTTGCCTGCTTATGCTATGTGAGTGGTTTAAAACCCACTGCAGAAATACTACTAGGTTTGGGAAATGGCATTGTGAACCTGATTTTGCTCTTTCTAAATCAGGACCAACCCAATCCCCTTCCTACCTTTCATTCCTCAATTATTCCTGCCCCGTCAGATGCCCAGGACCTGAAATAGCCTCGAGTTCTTCCTATTAGGAGATCAACCTATCTAACTAATATATCCTAACAGCATGTTTATTCTATTCATTATACAATGCTAAATACCATAAAGACCAGATTCTAAATCTTTATTTTAGAAATTGAGAAGATGAGACACAGAAAACAAAAGACATGTGGCAAAGACCACATAGAACACAAAATATCAGCCCAGAGGTCTGAGAGTGTTTCAAGATCAGCCTGGGATAAAAGGGAGATATTGGATTGAGGGACAATATACCTATAGTCCAATGATTCACAGCATAGACTAGGCTGCCATTTTGTCCACCACTTCTAGTTTGGATGGCATCTACCTCCAAATCCAGTTTGGAATCTACTCACATTGGGGTTCAGAATATCACAGCGGGATTTAAAATATCCTGGTCTCAAGACACGTTCCATAATTTCTATAAACATCTCCTTCTAAAGCCAGTTTGGGGTTATGACCATTCTTTGCTCATTGCACATTTTCTGATGTTTTAAAAATGTTATGTTGTAGTCAAGATCCTTCCCTGGTTTTATCTGAGAATACTGTTCTGGGAGAGATTATGAGCAGTGGAGGAAGTCTGCTTTGGGAACAATGCCAAACATTACAAGCCTAAGGATATAGTGAATACCTTTCATTCTAAGGAGAACCCCAACTTATTTCAATACCAGCAGCACCTTAATTTTCATACTACTACCAAAACTGAGAATTTATACCATGTCTGGTTGCCTTCCATGAGATTCGTATGAAATCCATTCTTTAATGCCTCACAACTAATTGGGCTGATCCCAAAATAAACCCAGATCATTTCATCTTGGTACATGCTTCTGAAGTGGTCAGAACTTGATCTGTAGACATTCTTGAGACTCTATATAAAAGGAAACCACAACAAAATACAATAATTGTGCATGTTTAAGACAGTTAGTTTCCTTCTGTTTTCTCTAAAATGACCCACACTGAGAAAATTGCTTAACATGTACAAGGTAAGCCCCATTTTATAAACCACTAATGGAGAAGCTGCAGCAACTAATTAGCTCCAACCAGTACAAGTCAAACGGTTATTAACCAAATCTGAAAGTTAAATAGAGGTTCATTACTCCCCCAGTCATTGGCTCCCCCTCCCTGGGGAGTGTTTAACTTGTAGCAATGGTTTTGGCTTTGCTTGATTAAATCTCATTATGAGAGAGGAATAAGCACTTGTGCCCACATCTAAAGGAACCCAGAGGTATGCCAAGCCATCCATTAGTCTGTGCAGAAAAGGAGTCAGTCAAAAATCGGCATGGCAGATACTTCTCTTCCAATTCAATGTGGAGCACGTTGAGAAATAACATTGCAAGGCTTTTGTTTTTCCTGACGGCTTCCTTTTAGACTTCACTGAAAAATGGTCCATCTGCACCTTTCAATTAAAAAAAAATTGTTAAATATATTTGTGTTACTTTCTACTCTTCTAAGGACCCTGCGAGGGAACATGGGGACATTGTATGTCCAACATTCAATGTTGGACCATTGGCATTATGCAAAGAAGGAACTAAGACAGTATGCGTGATCAGTTTTCCAGAGAGAACAAAGGCTGAGGTAGGCGTATAGCTTCGTAATCAAGGATGAACCCAGTAAGCAGGAGCAGCCTTGCAGAAGTTAACCCAGCACCTGCCATTAGCCCTGCTCCTGCTTATAAGACTGATCTACACCCAGCAGTAAAAGATAGGATATTAATGGATAGAACATTTTATTGGATCATTTTTTATTTAGAAAATCAACTCTGTAAATTAAAGGTAATGTATACTTTGTCAGAAAAAATATCTCACAGCTTCTAAAGTTTGTGTCTAGAGAACAGCATTTTAACTTCGGCCCTCTCCCTCCTAATACCTTGGGTAAGTCACATATGACAGGCTTGAGCACTCCCATCTGCAATCCTACCTGTATCTCTCTCTCTAACTATGGAATAAACAAATGTAAGCAGGTGTCTTTGCTGTAAGACTTTGCAGAATTTTAAATTATATCTTAAAGTAAGATTTAAAATATAATCTTCATAGAGATTATTCAAAAACAGAGTAGAACATATAGCTCATCCCAAAGTTTATTTTTTTTTAAACCACAAACCTGTTTTTCCTGGTAATTTCCCATAGAAATTCCCTTGGACAGTTTGGGAAATTTCCCCTAGGAATTCCATGTGACAATTTGAGAAATGTTTGGCTAACCAGGGTTTCTCAGTCTTGACACTATTACATTTCAATCAGATATTCATTCTTTGGGTGATATTCTGCACATTGTAGAGTGTATAGCAGCAACTCTGGCCTCTACCCACTAAATGCAAGTAGCACCCCTGATCATGACAATAAAAAATGTCTCCAGATATTTCCAAATTTCCATCAGGGGAAAAATTGACATTGGTAGAGAACCACTGGATGAACTGATTTTCAAGTGTCCTTCTAGTTGGCATGTTCTCCAGTTCTCTGTTCGGAAGAAATGTCCTACAGATCATGGAGAGGCAGTATAGGGTGGTCATTAACAATACAGGATCTAAAGGTAAACCTTTGGGGTTCAAATCCAAGTTCTACCACATGTGTTAAGTACCACGGAAATTAACACCTTGGAACTTTAGTTTCTGCATCTGCAAAATGGTGGTAATAATAACAGCATTTATCTCATGTAGTTGTCATGAGGCTTAAATGAAATTATGTTTGAAAACCATTTAGTACAATGCCTGGTACACAGTCAAGGACTTGACAAATATCAGCTCTAATTTTCTCTCTGGAATTCATTCTCTATTAACTTTAATTCATTTAGTTGTTAATTATTTCTAAAAGTCACTTGCATTTTTAGAAGCAGGTTACCTCTCAAATAATTTCCTTTTCCTATTAATTCTCTCTTTTATTTCCTTAAAGACTCTCATCCACTGATTCATCAAACAATTTTATTTTTTAATCTTCTGTGTTTCCCTTCTATGCTATGCTCCTAATGATAGGGTTCTGATTCACTTGGAGCCATGCAAAGTAGCTTGGTCTTGATTTGTTGGGTCTAGAAGTTTCACTGTAGCCCTTTCAAAGAAATTCCTAGACAACACAGGTTCAGGACAGGAAAACAAAACCATTCTAGGTTTTTCAAGCAAAATGGAGTTTAATATAGAAATCAATGAAAACGCTAGAGAGCTGAAGACAAGGAGCTACCCAAATTTGCTTTTCAAGGTGACATCTTCATGACACTGACCCGGGAGCAGGAAGCATCTGCTTTTATACCACTATTGCTGTCACTGCCACAATTCTCTCAAAGCCCTAAAGCCGAGGACAAACAAATGAATGAATCCACTGCAGACGCTTACGTCTACTGCTGTCTGTCAGCTAACACAGACACAGAGAGATGGGTCTGTTATCCTAATCTCATCTGAGAGCATTTAATTGCTAGAAACTAATTAATACCTAGAACCCTAGCTGCAAAAGAGTCTGGAAAATACGTTTTTACCTTTCCAAACCTTCTGAATAGAAGGAAAGTGAAATCGAGGTTGAGAGGGCCCATCCAAATCTACAGCTAATCCACATCCATACACAGTCTTCTAGACAAATATTCATAACCTTCACCAGTAATAATAGCAAGATCCACTTGCTCCTCTCTAACATAACGCAACAGTCTCCTGTACAATTGAGACCCACTTATTCCCTCTCTTAAAGAGGAGACCCATGGTTCTACCCGTCCCTGTTTCTATTCCTCCAGGTTCATTCTTCATCTAGTCAAAATCCCACCCTGAGATACTAGAACTTAAAGATTAAACTATGAAGTTCAAAACCAATAACAAAGCTTATATAAAATAGGAGAGAGAGAATAAAAGAAACTTGTTTAATATATAAAAAAATATGAATATAACAAAGAAGAAAAGAAATATGCCTAGCTACTGTTCTTGTTTCTGAAACTCATCCCGAGGCCATGGTTTGTATGTATAATTTCCACCTTTCACATTGCATTCCAAGCGTCTTTTACCCTCAGCCAGCACATCAGATTGTTGAGGGTTCTATTTATTTCTTATGTAATTCAAACTTTCATTCCTGAAGAGTGTGAGCCCTTGTATTGAGCTTCTGAAGTCTTCTAAGACACACCCCCTGGCTTTCCTGTCCAGATACACTTCTCCTAGCTCTCATTATATTGCAGTAAATCCATTCCCCATTAATAATCAGAATCATTCTGTCCAGTTAATTCAATAACTACTTTGCTATTTACTAGTCTACATTGGTTCAATGAGACACCACAGGCACTAATTTTCTCTACAGTGGCATAAAATTCTCCCAAGTGTAGTCTTTGGAGTTGCTTGATGTCTAAACCTAACCATCACTTGCTTCCCCATGGTGCAACTGTTAATTTTCCAGTAGTGGGCTCTTAAGGGCTCAAGGGGACTGAAGATGAAGCTGGGTTGCCAGCAGCAGTATGTTCCAAGCCCCACAGATCATTTCTGTACTTCGCTGTCCCCACTCCTGGCCAAGAGCCAGGACATTTTAGCAATATAGATGCCAGAGGATGCCTCAGTTATTACTGACAAAATATATCCCAAAGTTCTGGTTTTATCCACAAACATCTCCAAACACATTTTCCACATGGTATTGTTCAGACACATTTATGATTTCTCTACTACTTTTCTGTTCATGTTTTTCTAGAATTATTTATTCTTATGTTTATAAAATAAATGACAGGTATTGTTATCATTAGTATTATTATAACTATTTTAATTGCCATTTTTGAACACTTATTCAGGTACTGGATAAAAGCTATAAATACATTATCCCACTTGATCCTTTCAATAATTCTGAGGATAATTACTAATATCTTTTACATATAAGGAAACACATAAAAATTTACGTATCTTATACAACATCAAACAGGAATAGTAATGGAACTGAGAACTCAGATTTAAACACCTTCTGTTGGCTCCCAGGGTAATTCTTATACCGTTTGACAGAAGAGTGAGGATGGAGACTCTTAATTTTTTCTCAAACTTCTCAAAGTTTTGATTCAAACCCCCTATTCCTCAGCAATGTTATGTATTTGCTTATCTTTATATGAATCATTGCAAAATCAGATTTCTCTATTCTTACATTTTCCCCTTTTTCTTAGATGTTAGGGAGTGAAAGCCTAAAAATACAATGACCCAGAATGAGATGGTTTAAATCCTGTTTCCTTGCAAATAGGGAAATCATTTTTCTTGATTTTTACCTCATTTTAGTTTGTCAGCAACTAACAGAACTCATTTAAATTCTATATTTTTCCTCTCAGAAATTCTGCAAGATAAATACTTTAAATGGAGCTCTCTCTATGTATCCAAGCAATGATTGATTCGTCTTCGATAAGGCTACTTTTGATCAATTATTGAACATCCCAGGAGTGCTCGGGGCTCTTTTAGTTTATGTCCTGACACTACCATGTGACTTGGCCAATCTACTCTTAAAGTCTTTGGTGTGCTCCTCGTTTGACAAACAGCTCCATATTTCTTTTTTGTGTGTGTGTGAGGAAGATCAGCCCTGAGCTAACATCCATGCTAATCCTCCTCTTTTTGCTGAGGAAGACCGGCTCTGAGCTAACATCTATTGCCAATCCTCCTCCTTTTTTTTTTTTTCCCCAAAGCCCCAGTAGATAGTTGTATGTCAAAGTTGCACATCCTTCTAGTTGATGAACAGCTCCATATTTCTATGGCTGATATTCATAACAGATCTCACTCCATAGGCATGTAACCTGGCTTTCTGCATTTCATGGTCAATTTGCACACAGCTAAAGAAACGTTCCCCCAGCTATCACTGATCAGTTGGAGAACAGATATATCAAACAACTATAGCTATCCTAGAGGAAAAACAGATGTAAATCAGTTAAAATGTTTGTCTGAAAGTCTACAGTTTATCACCTAAGTGATGATCCCCTTACATTTTTACTTTGCACTGAGATACATAAAACAATTCCAAATGACACGATGACAAAATAGTATATTCCCACACTGGACTCTTTAACCTCTCTGAGACTGTGATTCAGATATATTTTACATTTGAGATTAGCATTGATAAACCCCAAAACTTAAGACTAAGGTATTCATAAAGCTACAATTTTATTCAAGTGGCAAAATCCATATTGCTTAACAGAGATTGTCCCATTTAAAACAAAATCAGAGATGACTAACTCTCTCCATTAATTCTGGCAGTTCATCATGAGGGCTGCTCCTGCTGATAAGATCTCCTCTTCATAATTTCCACCTGCCATGAACCTAGTTTAGATTTTTATGGGAAAGCACATTGTAAATTTGTTTTGGTTTGGAAATCACTCTCAAGCTAAATAATTGTTTATACTGTGTTTATTTTTTATTCATTCCTTCATTTGATCATTAATTCAAGAAATTGATTGAATGTTTACTCTGTAATTAGTAAAAAGATGTACACTGCTAGACACACGAATGTTGACTTTGAATCATATTCTAATGCAAGATTAATCCTGATGTCACTGGGGTTGACCTTCCCCTCTGCAATCCATTTTCCTCATAGTAACCAGAGTGATTTTTTTTTTTCATTTTAAACACATAAGCGGATCAGTTCAACCTCATCTTGTCATACTCTCTCCTTGAATCAATGTCCTCCCTTCATACTGGCCCCTCACGGTTCCCAAAATACAAGATCTCTCTGATCTGCCTTGGGCCCTCTGTGCTTGCTATTCTCTCATCCTAGAACTCCATTCCCTTGTTTTTTTGTAAACTTGACTCCTTCCTTCTCAGATAGGCCTATCCAGATCACCCAATATAAGAAGGGTACCCTCTGATAGTATCTACCAAAACTCCATGAGTAAATCCTTATAGCACTTATCACAATGAGTAACTATTTTATCTCTCTCTCTCTCTCTCTCTCTGTCTATCCTAGCCACTCCCCTCGTGCTCTCATGCAGGCACACACACACAATAAAATTTAATTCTCTAGGGCAGGGAATTTATTCTGCCTTGAGGAGACAAAGCAGGCTCAGATTTAACAACTCCTAAGGTTTTCATATGAAACAATAAACGGCTCTCCTGTCCTCATGAACATTTTTTTTTTTCACACAGCTAAGTTACTTGCCTAGTCTCTCATCTCTCTCCTCTCCTTTTTTTCACAACTGGCTCTCTCCTCTCCATCCCCTCCAAAAAGGGAAAACAAACAAAGAAAAAACAAAATCAAACAAAAACCCTTTAATTTTTGTAAGTGAAGCTATTCAGTTCAGTTCTCTACAGCATCCACCTCAAACTGAGTTCAAGGCCTCCTTTTTTATTCTGAAAGATTTAATTCAAACTTTGAAATTACGGTTTATGACTTCACAGAATGCAATTCTCTTCCTCTGTCTCTGCTTGTGAGAAGGAGAGGTTCATACTTTCAATTTTGATAGCAAAAGTGACACGTTTCTATTCCAGGATTAGTCCTGTATTTCTAATCATTTTCACTCATTGAATACACAATCTGTACTAGATTGGGGCAGTTTTAAAATTACTTCCTTGAGGAAAAAGAAGCATTATGGTTCTTATGGGAAGTATGATAGCATTACATGAAATCAGCTCAAAAAGCATGTAATGTCTCAACTGACCAATTCTGACCACGAAGTGTTTTGGAGCATTACCTTCTTTAAACATCACAACAACTAACTCCTTTAAGAAGGAAAGAGGGATTGTTGTTCCTACTCACAGATGTATTGGGGAGATTAAGGCCCTTTCCAAGTCTTAAATTCACAGACTATATGAAAGGTCACTGGAATGGGGCCTGTACAGAGGAGAAGACTGGAGGCAATGAGGATGAGCTGCCATGGCCGCCTCGTGTCCAGCATTGCATCTCTCACACATGCCCTTACTCCTTCCTCCTGCTTGAGATTACTGGTGATAACTACTAGTTTCCACTTCTATAAAACCCAGCCATGTGGAACTTGACACTCAACATTAGCACCATCCCTCCACGCCAAAAGGCAATAGACCTAGAGCCGCATTTACGTGTTCTGATGCCTTGATTCTTAATCCACTTAAAAAGATAAACACTTTCAAATTGTCAGGTCTTTCTACAAGGGAGAATCAGGAAAATTCCCAAATATCATAAGGATAGGAAGCGGGGAAGCAGGACTTCACATGAAATTCTAGACATCCTTGGTAGAGTAAGCTTCTATCCATCTCTTGCCTTCACAAAGAGCAGGGTCTCTATAGTTACGTGTCTTCACCGAGCAACCAGCTATCACAGCTAAATTCAGTTGGTCTCTGCCTCACCCCACTTGCCTAAGGTATTAATAAGTCATTCATTTAACAAGGGTCACTGACCACCGATTATTTATCTTTGTTCTCATGGCCGTAAAGAGTTCTCAAGTTTTTGACTAATCAGGAATCATCTGGTTGATTAAAAGTTAAAATGGCACCAGAGTGAGTAGTCAGGGAGAATCTTTGCTCCAAATGATCTTAAATGTCTCCAACCAATGGAGTATCACAGTCCTCTGATGAGCGGTCTTTGTTAACAAGCCTGCCTTTAGCATACTCATGTCTGCCTATACAGACCAACTTGTTTCTAATCAGGGAATATTGATTTTCTCCACACATATTTGTTCTTTAAAGTGACATCTACAACAAACATTCAGACACCAAAAATAATATTCACCACTTTGCTATATCATCTTAATTCAAAGTCAAATTCAAGGAATGTCATTTCAGCAGTAAATAAAAGAGCTTACAGTAACTATTGGTGAAAAATTTCTTTCTGTTAATCTTTCTTGTTTCCTGTTAAGACAATGTCTTAATATCTGCTTCTGACCACTTCATTTTACTGTTAAATTGCAAACTTTACTCCAGCTGACATAGCTACCAATTCATATAAAGCACAAAGAAGTCTCTAATAATATAAAACAAACTTATATCAGTGTAAGTGGAACCATGGCATGTATGTTGATCTCTTGAAAACATCTGTCTATGAACAGCTTAAGGTTCGGGAGAAATATCATAGGGTCTATCCATCACTTAGAGCTCTGTAATCGAAATCAGTAATCATCAAATTAGATCTCTCTGGACTAATAAAATTTGAATCACCAGCGTGAATAGATACTTTATTTCTTATATACTTCTGTGCTAACACCATGAAGCCAGTTCCTCATGAAATATTCAAAGCAAATGCTGATTTCTTTCTCTAGTCTTCTGCCAAGCAGTACTGATAACCATTTTTGTGATAGTTACTTTATAATTTTATTTTTAAATTAAATAGATATGTATATATACATATATATACACACACTCAAATTATCTTATTCTGTGAAATATATGTATATGAATATTTGTGTGTGTGTGTGTATATATATATGTATAATCTTATTTCACAGAATAAGATAATTTGAGTATGGTTATCAAATACATAGACCCTTCCAGGAAAATTTGTTCCAAAGGTAAACCTGAAAAAAATAGAAATTATGCTTCTTCCTTTAATATAAGATTGTGATGTACTATATAGATGACAATTTTGAAGATATAAAAACTGTGATTGATAAAATGGAGTTCTAAGGTAGTGCTTTCAAGAGAAACTAGCAGATATTTTGTTTACTATTTTTTTTCCTTCCAGGACAGAAATGAGCTAGTTCTTTTTTTATTGAGATATAATTGACAGATAACATTGTGTTAGGCTTAGAGGTACACCATAATGATTTGACATATATATATATACACACACACACACACATATACATATATATAATTTCATTTTTATTTATTTATTTAAATTTTTTGTTTATTGCAGTGACATTGGAATATAACATTGTATAAATTTCAGGTGTACATCATTATACTTCTATTTCTGCATAGATTACATCATGTTCACCACACAAATACTAATTACAACCCATCACCACACACATGTGCTGAATTATCCCTTTCGCCCTCCTCCCTCCCCTGATCCCCTCTGGTAACCATCAATCCAATCTCTGTCTCTATGTGTTTGTTTATTGTTGTTATTATCTACTACTTAATGAAGGAAATCATACGATATTTGACCTTCTCCCTCTGACTTATTTCACTTTGCATAATACCCTCAATGTCCATCCATGTTGTCACAAATGGCTGGATTTCATCATTTCTTATGGCTGAGTAGTATGCCATTGTGTATATATACCATATCTTCTTTATCCATTCGTCCCTTGATGGGCACTTAGGTTGCTTCCAAGTCTTGGCTATTGTGAATAATACTGCAATGAACACAGGGGTGCATGTATCTTTATGCATTGGTGTTTTCAAGTTCTTTGGATAAATACCCAGCAGTGGAATAGCTGGATCATATGGTAGTTCTATCCTTGATTTTTTGAGGAATCTCCATACTGTTTTCCACAGTGGCTGCACCAGTTTGCACTCCCACCAGCAGTGTATGAGAGTTCCCTTCTCTCCACATCCTCTCCAACATATGTTGTTTCCTGTCTTGTTAATTATAGCCATTCTGACGGGCGTGAGGTGATATCTCATTGTAGTTTTGATTTGCATTTCCCTGATAGTTAGTGATTTTGAACATCTTTTCATGTGTCTGTTGGCTATCTGTATATCTTCTTTGGAGAAATGTCTGTTCGGGACTTTTGCCCATTTTTTAATTGGGTTGTTAGTTTTTTTGTTGTTGAGATGCATGAGGTCTTTATATATTTTGGAGATTAAGCCCTTATCAGATGTATGGTTTGCAAATATCTTCTCCCAATTGTTAGCTTTTCTTTTTGTTTTGTTTATGGTTTCCTTTGCTGTGCAGAAGATTTTTAGTTTGATGTAGTCCCATTTGTTTATTTTTTCTATTGTTTCTCTTGCCCGGTCACACATGGTGTTTGAAAATATGTTGCTGAGACCAATGTCAAAGAGCGTACTGACTGTGTTTTCTTCTAGAAGTTTCATAGTTTCAGGTCTTACATTCAAGTCTTTAATCCATTTGGAGTTAATTTTTGTGTATGGGGTAAGGTAAGAGTCTACTTTCATTTTTTTGCATGTGGCTATCCAGTTTTTCCAACACCATTTGTTGAAGAGACTTTCTTTTCTCCATTGTATGTTCTTGGCTCCTTTGTCAAAGATTAGCTGTCCATAGATGTGTGGGTTTATTTCTGGGCTTTCGATTCTATTCCATTGATCTGTGTGTCTGTTTTTGTGCCAGTACCATGCTGTTTTGGCTACTATAGCTTTGTAGTATATTTTGAAATCAGGGAGTGTGATACCTCCAGCTTTGTTCTTTTTTCTCAGGATTCCTTTACCTATTTGGGGTCTTTTGTTGTTCCATATAAATTTTAGGATTCTTTGTTCTATTTCTGTGAAAAATGTTGTTGGAACTTTGATAGGGATTGCATTGAATCTATAGATGGCTTTAGGAAGCATGGATATCTTAACTATGTTAATTCTTCCAATCCAAGAGCACGGAATATCTTTCCATTTCTTTGTGTCTTCTTCAATTTCTTTCAGAAATGTTTTATAGTTTTCTAGGTACAGCTCTTTCACCTCTGGTTAAGTTTATTCCTAGGTATTTTATTCTTTTTCTTGCAATTGTAAATGGGATGGTATTCTTAATTTCTCTTTCTGCTACTTCGTTGTAAGTGTACAGAAATGCAACTGATTTTTGTATGTTGATTTTGTATCCTGCAACTTTATCATATTCGTTTATTACTTCTAAAAGTTTTCTGGTGGATTCTTTAGGGTTTTCTGTATATAAAATCATGTTATCTGCAAATAGTGACAGTTTCACTTCTTCCTTTCCAATTTGGATCCCTTTTATTTCTTTCTCTTGCCTGATTGCTCTGGCTAGGACTTCCAGTACTATGCTAAATAGGAGTGGTGACAGTGGGCATCCTTGTCTGGTTCCTGTTCTTAGAGGGATAGCTTTCAGTTTTTCACCATTGAGGATGACATTAGCTGTGGGTTTCTCGTATATGGCCTTTATTATGTTGAGGTACTTTCCCTCTATACCCATTTTATTCAGAGTTTTTATCATAAATGGATGCTGTATCTTGTCAAATGCTTTCTCTGCATCTATTGAGATAATCATGTGATTTTTATTCTTCATTTTATTAATGTGGTGTATTACGTTGATTCATTTGCGCATGTTAAACCATCCCGGAATACCTGGAATAAATCCCACTTGATCATGGCATATAATCTTTTTAACATATTGTTGTATGCGATTTGCTAGTATTTTGTTGAGGATTTTTGCATCGATGTTCATCGGTGATATTGGCCTGTAATTTTCTTTTTTTTGTGTTGTCCTTGTCTGGTTTTGGTATCAGGGTAATGTCGGCTTTGTAGAATGTGTTAGGGAGCTTCCCCCTCTCCTCAATTTTTTGGAAGAGTTTGAGAAGGATAGGTATTAAGTATTCTTTGAATGTTTGGTAGAATTCACCAGGGAAGCCATCTGGTATTGGACTTTTATTTTTGGGGAGGTTTTTGATTACTGTTTCGATCTCCTTACTTGTGATTGGTCTATTCAAATTCTCTACTTCTTCTTGATCCAGTTTTGGAAAGTTGTATGATTCTAAGAATTTATCCATTTCTTCCAGATTGTCGAATTGGTTGGCATATAGCTTTTCATAGTATTCTCTTATAATCTTTTGTATTTCTGAGGTGTCCATTGTAATTTCTCCTCTTTCATTTCTAATTTTACTTATTTGTGCCTTCTCTCTTTTTTTCTTGGTAAGTCTAGCTAAAGTTTTGTCAATTTTGTTTATCTTTTCAAAGAGCCAGTTCTTGGTTTTATTCATTTTTTCTATTGTTTTTTTGGTCTCTATTTCATTTATTTCTGCTCTGATTTTTATTATTTCCCTTCTAATGATTTTGGGCTTCATTTGTTCTTCTTTTTCCAGTTCCTTTAGGTGCATTGTTAGATTGTTTATTTGAGATTTTTCTTGTTTGTTGAGATAGGCCTGTATTGCTGTAAACTTCCCTCTTAGAACCGCTTTTGCTGTATCCCATAAATTCTGGAATGTCGTATTTTCATTTTCAATTGTCTCCAGGTATTTTTTGATTTCTTCGTTGACCCAGTCATTGTTCAGTAGCATTTTGTTTAATCTCCACATATTTGTGGATTTTCTCATTTTCTTCCTATAGTTGATTTCTAGTTTCATACCATTGTGGTCAAAAAAGATGCTTGGTATTATTTCAGTCTTCTTAAATTTATGGAGACTTGTTTTGTGGCCTAATATGTGATCAATCCTGGAGAACGTTCCATGTGCATTTGAAAAGAACGTGTAATTTCGGTTTTTGGATTGAATGCTCTGTATATATCTACTAGGTCCATCTGTTCTAGTGTGTCATTTAAGGCCAATGTTTCCTTATTGATCTTCTGTTTGGATGATCTATCTGTTGGTGTAAGTGGAGTGTTAAAGTCTCCTACTATTATTGTGTTACTGTCTATTTCTGTTTTTGTGTCTGTTAATAATTGCCTTATATATTTAGGTGCACCTACATTGGGTGTGTAGATATTTACAAGTGTTATATCCTCTTGTTGGATTGTTCCCTTGATCATTATGTAATGCCCTTCTTTGTCTCTTTTTACAGTTTTTATTTTAAAGTCTATTTTGTCTGATATGAGTGTTGCTATCCCAGCTTTCTTTTCGTTGGCATTTGCATGGAGTATATTTTTCCATCCCTTCGCTTTCAGTTTGTGAGTATCTTTAGGTCTGAAGTGTGTCTCTTATATGCAACATATATATGGGTCTTGTTTTTTTATCCAGTCAGCCACCCTATGCCTTTTAATTGGAGCATTTAGTCCATTGACGTTTAAAGTAGCTATTGATAAGTATGTACTTACTGCCATTTTTTAACTTTTTTTTTCTCAGTGTTTTAGTAGTCTTTCTCTGTTCCTTTCTTCTTCTATACAGAATTGATGGTCTCTTTAGTTTGACCTCTGTCTGAAAGCTCTACTCTTTAACTGCCCTCCTCCCTCCCTTTATGGTTTTGATATCATATCTAACCTCTTCTTTGTGCATTTATATCCATTACCCTCTTATCATGGAAATAGATAATTTTTCCTATTTGTGGTCTTCTCTTTTCCCCTTAAATCAGTCCCTTTAACATTTCTTGTAGCACTGGTTTCTTGGTGACAAACTCCTTTAATTTTTGCTTGTCTGCGAAATTTTTTATCTCTCCTTCCATTTCGAATGATAACCTTGCTGGGTAGAGTATTCTTGGCTGTAAGTTTTTTCCTTTTAGCACTTTAAATATATCGTGCCACTCTCTTCTAGCCTGTAAGGTCTCTGCTAAGAAGTCAGCTGATAGCCTTATGGGGTTTCCTATGTATGTAACTTGACTTTCTCTTGCAGCATTTAGGATTCTCTCTTTATCTTTAATTCTGGACATTTTGACTATGATGTGTCTTGGGGTGGGCCTCTTTGGGTTTATCTTGTTTGGGGCTCTCTGTGCTTCTTGTACCTGGATGTCTGTTTCCTTCCTTAGGTTAGGGAAGTTTTCATCTATTATTTCTTGAAATAGATTCTCTGCCCCTTTGTCTCGCTCTTCTCCTTCTGGCACACCTATAACATGGATGTTAGTGTGCTTGATGTTGTCCCAGAGGTCCCTTAGACTGTCCTCACTCTTTGTAATTCTTTTTTCTTTTACCTGTTCAGCTTGGGTAATTTCTTCTAGTCTTTTGTCCAGCTCACAGATCCGTTCTTCTGTATCCTCTACTCAGCTTTTGAGTCCCTCTAGTGAATTTTTCATTTCCAGTATTGTATTCTTCATTTCTGATTGGTTCTTTTTTATATCTTCCATTTCTTTGTTGACATTCTCACTGAGTTCATCTATTCTTCTCCCCAGATCAGTGAGCATCCTTAACACTCTTTGTTTGAACTCTCTGTTGAGTAGGTTGCTCATTTCTGTTTCACTTAGTTCCTTTTCTGGGGTTTTGTCCTGTTCCCTTACTTGGAATGTATTCCTTTGCCTCCTCATGTTGCCTCTTTCCCTGTGCTTGTGTCTATATATTAGGTAGGTCAGCTACATCTCCTGCTCTTGGATAGGTGACCTTATGTAAGTGATGCCTTAGGAGGCCTGCAGTGTGCTTCCCTCAGTTTTCAATGTTCCAGGGGTGACCCCTATGTGGGCTACGTGTGTCCTTCTGTTGTGGCCTGTTTGCTCTCCCTATAGGCGCCCAGGGAGGCCAAGTTATGCTCCTGGCCAGCTGTTGTAATGCTCAGCTGCTTGTAGTTGTTGTGGGCCCTTCAGTCTCTTTATCAGGTGTGTGGAGCCCCAGCACAGTTCGCTGAAAGTTCTAATACCACATTTGTGTTGCAGTATTTCTTTTAAGTGGGTAGGCCCTCAGCGTGGCAGGTTGTTAGGCTCAGGGCCTTACAATTGCTATAAGCCTCCAGGCTTTATGTCTCTTGTCAGCTCTCTGAGGATTGCAGCTGTGTGGGGCTGGCCTCAGGCATGGGAGCACCCAATTGTTTCAGGCTTTGGAAGGTGGGGCAAACCCCCTATGTGGGTCTTTGAGAAGCACAAGTCTTCTGCAGCTGACAAGCCCTGCCGCCCACAGGTCCACACACACAGTCAACACAGTCCTGCCCCATGTGTGTGCCCCGACCTCCCAAAGAGGACCCAGTCTCTCCATGGCGGGAGCCCCACACACTCCACCACCGCCCCACACTCTCCACCCTCTCCTTGTGCACGCCCTGCTCTGCTGAAGTCAGCTCAGTTGCCAGGCTGCAGAGAATCCAGTCACCAATCTATGCAGGCCCACAAGTTGCCTGAGGGCTTGTTGTTGGGTGGGGCCAGTCTCTAGGGTGGGCTGCCTGCCCTGGCTGAGGGGGATTAAATTGGTGCTCTAGCAGGTGGGGCAGACCCTGGGCTAGCAGGCCTCAGGGAGAACTCCAATGGCGTCTGTGTCAGCACACCCACACCAGGCCACAACAATGGCCGTCACCAATGTCCCAGTCCCTGGAGACGTCTCACCTCTCACCGAGATGCAATCAGGGCCTATTAGGTGAGTCTCTTTTCACCAAAGCACTGTGCACCTTTCTTTCTGGTGATTTTAGGTTGCTTTCTGAAACGGGTGTGTTTGCGCGTGGGCCCTTTAAGAGTCGGTTTTAATTTCTTTGTGAACCAGCTTTTCTAGGGGTACTCTCCAATGTTTTAGTAGCCGGCAAGTCAGATATTATGCCGCTGGTCTCGATTGTGCTGGGTCCACAAAATGCCCCCAGTGGGGGCGCTCTCAGCTCAGGGCCCCGCTCCTCCAGGGAGGGCTGCGTAACTTTGGGCTGCTCCCGGGCGGCCGTGAGGCGCTGCGGCTTGTGAAGGTGGCGTTTTTCCTCTCCAGAGGGTGTTTCTGCCTCTTCTACCTCAGTTAGGATTGTCTGTTGTTGCAGGAGGTCCTCATATCCGGTTTTCAGTTCTTTCTCGGAGGTAATTTTTCCACCAGCAGTTATAAATTGGCTGTGTCCACAGGAGGAGGTGAGTTCAGAGTCTGCCTACATCACCATCTTGACTTCCTCTCCTATAATTTCACTATAAATATATGGTGAAAAGATTACCACGATAAATTCAGTTAACATCCATCACCACACATAGTTTTAATTTTTTTTCTTGTGATGAGAACTTTCAAGATCTACTTTCTTAGCAACTTTCAAATATACAATACAGTATTGTTAACTATAGTCATCATGCTGCACTTATAACTTATAAGGACTTATCTTATAACTAGAAGTTTGTACCTTTTGACCATGTTTACCTATTTCCCTCTACTGTTTTCTACTACTTAATCCAGCTATATATAAACGTTTCTATCACTTAACATTTCTACAATGCTTTTCCAGGTAAAGAAACCATTGTATACTTATTGTCTTATTTTTGTTATTACCTATCACCAGGTTAATATAATTTGGATCTGCAATGTACTTTCATTTATTATTTTATCTTATAATATTTCAGTGTCTTATTAATTATACCTTATTAACTACAGTCTAGCTCATGAGAGGCCACCCCCTGAGAAGAATGCAAAGACACACCCCCATTCATAGCCTACAGACACAATCAAACCACCAAAGCCAGCCAACTTCTGAACCCCTTCTGGGCAACTCAACTACTTTGATTAAGAATTCTTGAATAATAAATTGATTTTAAATGACATGAACACCAAACCTATTCACTTGGTTTCACTCTCCTACAGCAAATACTGACCATCTCATTAATAATTAAAAACAATAGCTGCTGATGCCTTGGAACAAGATGGCTAATTTACATATCCTGGACTCTAGCAAGGTTTCTCCAGCATGTTTCACCAAATCCATGGAGGATTATGTTTTCTTCCAGGCAGGTAAAGGGCATAAAGGCATCTACAGCTCAAACACGAATATTAATAAAGTTGTAAAGTAGCAGATAATTGAGCCATATCAATTATTTATCTAATTATGAGGTTATAAGTCATCTAAAATCACTCGGCGAGTAACTCCAGAGACTACAAGGTGCTAACACACAAAGTGTTGCCCCAAATCATCAGGCCTGCAAAACTCCATCTGACAATGCTTCAACATTAATTAACTTTAATATCTGAAGGATGAATAGAAAAATGGCAACGAGTAAAATATTCTATGTAGGAAAAGCTGGATCTTTGAAGGCTAGAGGTAAGAGAAAGCAAAATGTTTTTGACAAAATGATTCCTTATCTTCTGAGGTTATCTCATCTGGGGCAGCCATATCCTTATTCCATGGCATCAACTGGCTCCCTGGGACTAGAGTTGTTCTGTGGAGCAGTTTTTAAGGCCAATAATTTAATATCGAGATAGGATTCTTCATTCACTGTGAGCCTCAACGGTTGTCCTAATATCTGCATGCAGGTAGTAAAGTTTTTATTCTCTCTGGTAGACAGAATAATGGCCCCCCAAATATATTCACACCTTAATCTCTGGAACCTGTGAATATGTTACCCTACATTGCAAAAGGGACTTTGCAGATCTGATTAAGTTAAGGATCTTGAGATAGGAAGAGTATCTTGTACCATCCAGTTGGGCACAATATAATTATGAGGGTCCTTATGAGAGAGGCAGGAGAGTCACAGTCCTAGAAGGAGATGTGATGAAAAAAGTAGAAGCCAATGAAAGAGAGAGAAAAGTAGAGACAGGGATTTGAAGATGCTATGATACTGTCTTTGAAGATGAAGTGAGGGGCTATAAGCCAAGAAATACAAGGCCTCTAGAAGGTAGAAAAGGCAAGGCAATGGCTTCTCATCTAGAGTCTCCAGAAGGAACACAGCCCTCCTGACCCATTTTAGACTTCTGACCTCCAAATCAGTGAGATAATATACTAAGTTTGTAGTCATTGTCACAGCAGCAATAGGAAACAAATACATTCACCAACCTTTCACCAGGATAAATTCATCTGTACCTTCACATTTCACATTTCTATTCCAAGGCATTAGGGATAATGATCTAATTAAATAACACAACATTTGCAATATTTCCTGTTCACATTTAAGAGAAAGTCATTTTTTTAAATAACTCAACAAATAAAAAGAGTTTTGAAACTTCCCTCATGAAAATATTAAGAAGAAAGCTAAATGCACAAGAGGCAAACTGGGCTATCCAGCTGCCCTCTCAGAGTCACAGGAATATAAAATAAAGCATGAAATAAAATAAAATTATCAGTATGGAAGAGTTCCATCCATAGAAAGGATAAGAAATTCCTATAAAACATATCACAGCTTAAAACGGATAGAAGTTTATGATAAACATTATAAAACATAAAACATTTGAATAAATAATCTATCTGGGGGGAGTGGATAGAGTCCCCTGAAGAACCATGCTTATACCACCTAAATCAGAACCATGGGGGCTGACAACAACAAAGGGTTTTGAGAATCATCAGTTGAACTACAGTCTTGAGTCTTGGTTCCCAGGGATCAGCGACTGAAGACTCGGCCCTAGCTTACCCTTGGCCCTAACAGCATCCTAGCTGAAGTAGGAGCATCATGGTAGTTGTTTAATTAGAGTACTTAGCCAAGTTAAAGAGTTGAATCATTTCCACTTCTAAAAGCAAGCATAATCTTTTGTCTCCAGTTCCTCCAGAACTTTCTTTCTTTCTTTCTTTTTTTGTGAGGAAGATCAGCCCTGAGCTAACATCCGTGCTAATCCTCCTCTTTTTGCTGAGGAAGACCGGCTCTGAGCTAACATCTATTGCCAATCCTCCTCCTTTTTTTTCCCCCCCAAAGCCCCAGAAGATAGTTGTATGTCATAGCTGCACTTCCTTCTAGTTGCTGTATGTGGGATGCGGCCTCAGCATGGCCGGAGAAGCAGTGGGTCGGTGCATGCCCGGGATCCGAACCCGGGCCACCAGTAGCAGAGCGTGCGCACTTAACTTTCTTTTAAATGGAAATAAAAATGACTCCAGTTTCCTTATACGTTACTATGGAAAGTCCAGTATTCTTCTCAATATTTCAGAAATTCCGCAAGGGTGGGGAAAACTTTGTTTCCATGGTCAGGTCTTACTCCACAGGCCCTCTGAATGGCCACCCCAATCCCAGATATAGTCCTTCCTCCTCCATTCCCTAAAGCACTACTAATAAAACCTCATTGTTGTGATATACCACTTCTGAAAATTTAGGCATAACTAAAGAGTTCTAAAGCACAGCAAGTGACAATGAACAACTTAAAATTAAATGTGAGGTGTAACTATTGAATGTCCTAGGCTATCCAGACTGACCAAGGGCTCCTTCTTTTTTTTCAAGGGCCCTTGTCTCCTTTTGATGCTCCAGGGAACAACTCTAACCCCTGTTACTCTACTATACAGAGCTACTCACTTCTTTGTCATAGTCTCCCCCACCAAGAGAAACCCAACCACCTAGCAAAATGCCCATTAAGGTGTTTTCCAAACAAAAGAGCAATGTGCTACTGTGAATCTTGACTTGTCCTGAGGCCACAGGTGCAAACCTTAGGCAGCCTCTAAAATAGCGACTTAGTCTCCGTGGTACACAAGGAAACAATCTCTTTGACCCAGCAGTGATTCTCTGGTCAGGCAGCCTCCAGCTGTAGCTTATTTTCTCCTCTCAATGAGCACCTGGAACTCATATTTATAAAGAAAGGCCATAGTTGGTTTAAACATCTGCCCCTTTATTGGGGCTTAAAAGATTTGATAGGAACTCACACACATCTCAGAGAACCCATACCAAATCCCAATATTGGACAAACAGTCCCTGCTGAGAAAAGTTGCCAGACGCATGAAAACATTCCATAGTTTAAAAGAAGGCAACCAATATCAAGAAAGAGTTCAAATGCCACCCTCTGCAAAGAGTTAAAATAAAATAGAAGCAAAGTTACTTTTTCAAAGAAAGTTTAGAAATTATCTGATTCCTATTTGCAAATACATTCGAGGGGATATTATATTTATAAAGCTAAAAGAGTTACTTATGAAAATGTAGCAACTGCTTTGATATATCATATTTTTCTTTAGTGTCAGTAAATTCTAGAAGTCAGTGGGACTTCCATAAATTGCTGAAGGGGAAAATTGTTTGTACCCAGTATTATATATTTAGCCAAATTTTCATTTGCACTAATGGCAACCAAAAAAAGTATCAAACACAAAAATGTTTTAAAGCATACCATTTCTAGTCACTTCTCAATAAAAGAAAGAAACAATAAAAAACATTCAAATAAACTGAGAAAAAACAAAATGATGAAAATGGTACATACAAAATACATGGCAATGAGCAAAGAAATCAGTAAAACAGAGTAGACTAACTCAGTGGTTCTCGATTCTGGCTGCGCATTTTAATTATCTGATAGCATTAAAACAATAAATAAATGAATAAATAATGTAAAAATAAATAAAAGTATTTCATAGGCCATATTCACAGAGGGGTTTTTGAACTACTCTTCGGTAGCAGCCCAGAAATGGGAACTTCGTAGAGTGCTGTTGGTGATTCCAACGTGCAGAGTTGAGAACCTTAGTTTAAGTAATTTTTTTTTTTTTTTGGTGGCTTGTGGATGTGGGGGATGGAGATGGGAGCAAATTGGAGGACATAATTTTTAAAATGCTATATTTCTTATCTCATAGGAATAGGAGATGATAGTCAATGTTTCATTCATTTGTTTAATCTAAAAACATCATTGAAAACCTAATTTTGCCAGGCTTTTTGATAAGTGATGGGAATAAATAAAGATCAAAACAGGCCCAATCCTGGAATTCGAGGAATATAGGGTCTAGGGATAGAGATCATCAAGGAATTAGATGGACACAGTGCACTGTGTTAAGAGATTCACGGAGATCATGTAGGAAGTGCTATGGGAGCTCCAGGGAAGCAGAGGTACCTGCCAGAGGAGCTGATATCTAAACTAATACCTGATCTGCCTTTTACTCACAAACAACCTGTTCAGGCACAACTTACAATATCTTTTTCTCTTATTCTACTTCACTATTGTTTGCCTTCTAGTTCATACTGATTAGAACCAATAGATTAGATAGAATGCAAACAGTCTGTAGGGACATGCCTACTGTTTGGAAAGAAGAGAGTCTGAGAGCTGATAGCAATAGACAAACCCAACAGGGGAAATCAAAGCAGATCCCAAAATCACCACAGTCTCGGGACATTTTAGAGAAATATCTCAATATTTCTCAAAGGCAGTAATGAGAGTTCATCACATCTACAAAAGATATTTAATAAAAGGCTAACCATTGCTGTTGCTCCTTTTCTAGTTTATGGGAAAGTATAATCCTGCAGTAAGGATGAATTTCCCATATTTGAGAAAGAAGGAGTTATCTTCCTTCAGCCCCCAAGTTGTGTCCCTGGGCTGTACTCATCTCTGTTGTGAGCCTCTGAATTCAGCCCAACTTCTTTGGGGTTAGTAATATTGGCAACCACCTAGAACTTCTATACCACAGTCTTCCTTAGCAAGATGTCACTCCTTCCTCACAGACTTCAAAATCAGGGAAGAAGAATATGGGGTAGTCTGGACTGTTTTTAAGTGCCCAGTGTTTAATTCTCCACAATACAATGACAAGTTTCTATGGAAATATTGATTTTACTGAGGAGTTTGGGTGACAAAAGGCATTTGTAATGTATGTATTAAGGAATATTTCAAAATACAAACTGCGTGCTGCAGATTAACCTTCTAGTCCGAAGTCGGCAAAAAGTCAGCACAAAAAATGGCACCTTTCACCTGAGTTGTCTTATGGACACACTCCGGTTCCCGGCTTACTCCACCGTCCTGAGATCTATTACCTTCCTGGAGAGTGTCGTCTCTTGTTCACGCTTTAATGATGTGAATCCTTGCTCCCCTTAGAGAAACCCCAATCACTTATCTGAGTGCGCTTATCTGACGTTAGAACCCATCCAATTCTTCCCTCACTGAGAAAATCTATGTACTGATTTGCTTCAGTACATTTTCCAAAGCATAAGTAATTCATAGCACAATAATACCACAGAATAAATAGGGAAGGGGAAAATGACTAGAGAACAAGATAGGATGAACTTGGCATTCAGTACCAGCCTGGACCCTGAGATCTCTCTCCATTAGTGTGAGGTACAGATAGGATAGTGCACTCTTCTTCATCATTTAAATGGTAACTACAGAGTCAAACAAAGATACCACTTCCAAAGGCAAATCTTGCGTTTGTCTGAGACAGAAAAGTCAAAATTCACCTAGAGGAAGATAAACATTTTCTTAACTGCCACCTAGTCTGTTCAGGTGCTCCAACCCACTGCGGAAGTGGTGCTCTACACATATGTATAATCTGTACAGAGCAAGGTAGCTCTCTGTTCCACGCTGCTTGCACACGGTACTTCTGTGCCTATTGGCACACGAGATGTGACCTGTTACAAAAGCATCCTCATTCCCTTCACCACTCTTCTCCAACAGTAAATACCCAGTAGGAGCTTTAAAATGGAAAGATTCTACCTTTGTTTCAATTTACATTTTGAGACAATTCAGTTTTGATCGTGCCTTTCTTAAAAATTCTCCATTGCCTTTGCGTTGACATCCAAGGTGCATTTAATTTAATCTAAGAGGTTATTTCAGCATTCTTATTCTTTTGACTAGAAATTATGTGCATACTGCTCATCCCGGGATATCTTTGCAATTATAAAGGAAAGATAAGGTTTTACGGGAGACGGGAATTTTCAGAATCTTGGGACAGGCCAAGGGCCATGAGATACTTAAGAGCTGAATATATGCTCTCCAGGGGAAATGATGTATCTTTTACTGGTTAAAAGGGATGGCTAATCTGAACCTCAAAATCATGAATTACTAAATAATGGTCTTGTGAACACCATTAACTAATGATATACAATAGCGCTTTCTTGGGAAACAAGAGTTATTCCAAGAAGAGAGAGAGTACGTTGGAAGCCCACCCTCAGCAGGTCTCACTCTGTTTGTCCACGCATCAAAGACTTCAGTTATCTCAGGCCATGAAGGAGATATAAGCGTTCTCACTGAGTTCTTTTCAGAGACAATCTCAATAGAAACTTGAAAAGAGGCCAATATTTATAAATTCAACATTCTACTAAATTAGATTTGGCTTAATATTATACTCTTAAAGGGTTAGTTGCTCTTTAGCTTTACTGGAAAGCTCTTGGTTATAATCCTAATTATCATTATAAAATTCTGTTTTTATTAATCCATTAGCAATGCTTTATCAAATTAAATTGACTCATATATTTTATCTTTTAAAGGAAAGGAACTATAAAATAATCATATAAACCTTAATAGAAGTAAATACCCAAAATACGAGGTCCAGGATTGAAGAAGAGTATTATGTGGGATCCACTGTGAAAGGTTGATTTGGGATTTGGCAGAGGAACCATTCAGCTATAGCCTGAAGATAAAGAGATACAGAGGCAAATCAAAAGCCAACTGGTAGGGGAGAAGTATGCAAATAGGGCTGTGAGTTGGAGACAGCCTTATTAATTTTCAGGGGAACCTTGTATACAATATCATGAACAAAGAACACTGGCATTACAGATTCTGTAGAGATTCACTGAGGAATAGAAAAGGAAAAGAAAAAAAAAGAAAACAAAACTAAACCACATCCAAATCCAGTGCTGTTAAAGGAGTGTGTGTATGTGTGTGTGAGCACATCAGTACTTAAACTCACACATGCACTAAAGCTGGATGCTGTCTAGAGCTTATGCAGTACCTATCACTAGATATCTGTTTACAGTCTTCTTTTTCTAACACAACATCTTTTTGCAAAGAACAGGCCTCTTGCATTATTTATATTCAGAAGACTTGTATAATAAGGTACAGGTACATTTCCATTACATTGCATGCATTTCTATAAAGATACTCAATAGCAAAACTGATGTGGAGACTAATGAATCTTGTGCAAGGAGGGTGGCTTGGTGACTAAGTTAGGCTGCCTGCCATTTTTACATATTACTACATTATTTTTATTGCCCACTGTTATTTCCTAACATTCATTCTAAAGAATAAGTATCCATGCCCTTATTTGAGATATTCCGTCTTCTGAATGATTCTCAGGATTATTCAGCTGCAAGACACTTTGCAGACTATCAGAAAAACAATTTATAGACCGAAATTCACTCGCTTAAGATTTCCCTAAGGTTTGTCCTACAAAGCATTTGTTTGATGAAATATATATATATATATATATATATATATTTTTTTTTTAAATTTAATGTGTGTGCATGTGTGTTCATTCTTGATGTTGTATATTCTATGGGTTTGGACAAATGTGTAATGACATGTATGGTATCAAACAGAGTATTTTCACTGCCCTAAAAATCCTCTGTGCTCTATCTCTTCATCACCCTCCCACAGCACCTGGCAACCAATGATCTTTTTAATGTCTCCGTAGGTTGGCCTTTTGCAGAGTGTCATATAGTTGGAATCATACATACACATACAGTATGCAGCCTTTTCAGATTGGCCTTTCACTTAGTAAGTTTAAGTTTCCTCTTACTGCATTTAAGTTTCCTCCATGTCTTTTCATTGCTTGATAGTTTACTTCTTTTTAGAGTTAAATAATATCCCTTTGTCTGAATATACCACAGTTTATTTATCCATTCACTTACTGAAGGACATCTTGATTGCTTCCAAGTTTCGGCAATTATGGATAAAGCTGCTAAAAACATCTGTGTGCAGGTTTTGTGTGGACATACATTTTCAACTCTTTGGGGATAATACCAAGGAGTGTGATGGTTGGATCTTATGGTAAGAGTATTTACACTTTTCTGAGAAACCGCCAAGATGTCTTCCAAAGTGGCAGCACCATTTTTCATTCCTACCAGCTCCACATCTTTGTCAGCATTTGGTGTTGTCAGGGTTCCAGATTTTGGGCCAATCTAATAGATGTGTAGTGGTATCTCATTGTAGTTTTAATCTGCATTTCCCCTATGACATGTGATATGTAGCATAGTTTCATATGCGTATTTGCCATCTGTAATCTTCTTTGGTGAAGTGTCTGTTAACGTCTTCGGACGTTTTGTTTTTGTTTTTGTTTTGGTGAGGAAGATTAGCCCTGAGCTAACATCTGTGCCCATCTCCTTCCACTTTATACGTGGGATGCCTGCCACAGCATGGCTTGATAAGCAGTGCATAGATCCGCGCTGGGGATCTGAATCCTCGAAGCCCTGGCTGCTGAGGTGGAGTGCAGGGACTTAACCACTATGCCACCAGGCCAGCCCCTGGCCATTTTTCAATTGAGTTGTTTGTTTTCTTGCTGTTGATTTTTAAGAGTTCTTTGCATATTTTGAATAACAGTCCTGTATTAGATATGTCTTTTGCAAATATTTTCTCCCAGTGTGTGGCTTATCTTCCAATTACTTTGACATTACCTTTCACAGAGCAGAAATTATAATTTTAGTGAAGTCCAGGTTATCTATAATTTTTTTCATGAATCATGCCTTTGGTGTTGTAGCTAAATAGTCATCACTATACCCAAGGTCATCTAGGTTTCTTGTATGTTATCTTCAAGGAGTTTTATAGTTTTCTGTTTTATATCTAGGTCTGTGATCCATTTTGAGTTAATTTTTGTGAAGGGTGTAATTTCTGTGTCCAGATTCATATTTTTGTATGTAGATTTCCAGTTATTCCAGTACCATTTGTTGAAGAGACCACCTTTGCTCCATTGTATTGTCTTTGCTACTTTGTCAAAGGTCAGCTGACTGTATTTATCTGGATCTAGTTCTGAGCTCTTTATTCTGTTCCATTGATCTGTCTATTCTTTCAGTAATACCACATTGTCTTGATTACTGTAGCTATATAGTAAGTCTTCAAATCGGGCAGTGTCAGGCCTCTAACTTTGTTTTTCTCCTTCAATATTGTGTAGATTTATCTATATCTTTTGCCTCTCCATGTACACTTTATAGAATCAGTTTGTTGATATCCACAAAATAACTTGTTGGAGTATATATCCTTTTTGTCTTACTTCTTTCACTCACTATAATTCATCCACGTTATTGTGTACATCAATCGTTCATTCTGTTTTATGGCTAGTTAGTATTTCATTCTATAGATTTACTACAGTTTTAAAAAAAATCATCCATTCAAGTGTTGATTGACACTTGGGCTGTTCCCATTTTGGCCTATAACAAATAAAGTTACTATTAACAAGTCTTGGTATGGACATATATTTTCTTTTTTCTTCGTTAAATTCTCAGTCGTAGAATGGCTGAATCATAGCAGATGAATGATTTACGTAGTAAGAAATTGCCAAACTGTTTTCCAAAGCGTTTTCATCACTTTACATTCCCAACAGCAGTATATGAAAGTTCTAGTTACTTCACGTCCACCTGCACCAACACTTGGTATGTCAGTCTTTTTAATATTTTATACATTCTAAATAAGTTTTTAGCAGTTTTTCATTGTGGTTTAAATTTGCATTTCCCTAATGACTATTTGGTCATATTTTCATGCATTTCTTTGCTATGCTTGTAGTTCTTTGGTGGTTTCTGTTCAAATCTTTGGGATTTTTTTTTTATTGAATTGTTTTCTTATTATTATGAAAAGTCTTTATATATTCTGGATATAAGTCCTATGTCAGATATATGATTTGCAAATATTTTTTCCCAGTCTGTGGGTTATCTGTTCATTCTCCTAGTGATATCTTTCAAAAGACAGAAGTTTTAAATTTTGATTGATTTTAAATTTTGATTGCAGTTGTTCCAGTAGCATTCATTGAAAAGACTACTCTTTCTCCATTGAAATACCTTTGCACCTTTGTCAAAAATGAGTTGTTCAGACCTGATTTGGAGTTCCGGTTCAAGATGGTGATGTAGGAAGATCCTGAACTCACCTCCTCCCACGGACACACTGAGTCTACAGCTACATATGGAACAATTTCCTCTTAAAAAAACCTAAAGGCTGGTTGAGTGACAATTACACCTCGGGCAAAGGAGAAGAAAACCACATCAAGGCGAGGCAGATAGGAGAGGCTGGGACACAATATTGCCATAAATCCCACCCTTGTCATGGAGTCCTACAATCAAGAGTGAACTGGAAACCTGGAGCTTCTCCCTGAGGAGCCAGGGGCTTGGACCCACATTGGGCATCCCAACTTTTGAAACATACACTTGAGAGATGAGCCCAAAAACATCTGGCTTTGAAAAACGACGGGGCTTATGTCCTGAGACCCACAAGATTAGCGCCCTGAGAAATGGCTCTTGAAGAGCTCTCACCCTCAGACTTGCCCACCCAGGGCCCAGCTCAGAGCAGCAGATCGTGCCCAGATTTAAAGAGAAGGAGACTCACCTGCTTATATCAAAGCGTCCTCAGCCTGAGGGACAGGCATCTAATTTAATACACACATCTAGGAGCCTGTTGGAACGCTCTCGAGGACTGAGACTGGTGGGCGCCATCTTTCGCTCTCCCTTTGGCATGCTCCAGAGCAGCAGTATCTCCTGGAGGGGAGCTTTTGAACTAATTTGGTGCCCTGATTTTTACAGCTGCTGCCTAGGAGATTCCTCTTGATTGCCTGGCTGTGGAGGCCAGTGGAGCTTGAGTTTCTGGTCCCATGGGACTACAGTAATCAATGTCACCCAGAGAGGACATACATGTGTGGGTCTATTTCCATATACACTATTATGTTCATTGATTTACTTGTCTATCTTTATGCCGATACCTTATCAATTTGATTAACATTATAGCAAGTATTGAACTCTCAAACTTTGTTATTTTTCAAATTTGTTTTGGCTATTGTGACTCTTTTGCATTTCCATATAAATTTTATAATCAGCTTAGCCATATCTACAAAAAAAGTTAGCTGGAATTGTGATATCATTTCATCAATAGATCAAATTGATGAGAGTTAATATCTTTACAATATCAAGTCTTTCTACTCTTGAACATGGTGTATGTCTCCATTAATTTAGATATTTTAAAATTTCTCTCAGCAATGTTATATAGTTTTCAATTTGAAAATCTTACACATATTTTGTGAGATTTTTATGCTATTTTAAGTGGTATCTTTTTATTTGAATTTCAAATCACTTGATGCTAGTATATAGAAGTAAAATTTATTTTTGTGTATTTATCATGTATCTGACAAACTTGCAAACTCACTTATTAATGCAAACAGTTTTTTGTAGATTCATTGAATGTTCTACAAAGATGATGATTTTGTCTATGAATAAAGACACTTTTACTTCTTCCTTTCCAGCTGAATGACTTTTATTTCATCCTCTCTCACCATTGCAGTGGTCAGTGTAGAATAGCAGTGATGAAAGAACTTTCTACTGTGGTTCTTGATCTTTGAGGGAAAGCATTCTGTGTTTTACTATTGAGTATGATGTTAGCTATTGGTTATTCATAAACTCCCTATATCAGGTTGAGGAAATGTTCTGCTGTTCCTAGTTTGCTGAGGGTCTTTATCAGGAATCGATGTTGAATTTTGTCAAATGCTTTTCTGCATTTACTTACGATGATAATATGTTTTCTTTCTTAGTTTGTCAATATGTTGTATTAAGATGATGGATCTTTGAGTGTTAAGCCAACATTGCATTTCTGGGATAAATCCCAGAACTGGTCATGATTTATTGTCCTTTTTATATATCTTTGGATATAACCATTTAACAAAATTTTATTTGGATTTTTTATCAATATTCACGAGCGATGGTATACTCAAGTGTTTGCTGTTATTTTTTTGTCTTTGTCTTGGTATCAAAATAATTCTGGTCTTATACACTGAGTTGGGAATATTCTTACATTTTCAATTTTCTAGATCGCTTTGTGTATAACTGATTTCATTTCTTCCTTAATTACTTGGTAGAATTCACAAGTGAAAACATCTGGGCCTGGGGTTTTCTTTGCAGAAACACTTTAACTATGAATTCCATTTATTTAATAGATAACAGGTCTATTCAGCTTATCTATTTCATCTTTGAAGGAACTTTGATAGTTTATCTCTTTCAAGGGATTTGTTCATTTCATCTGTTGCCAAATTTATTGACATAAATTTTTTCATAATATTTTCATATTATCCTTTTAATATCTCTTAAAATATGTAGAGGCTTCAACTGTCATTCCCGATATTGGTAATTTGTATCTTCTCTGTTTTTTCCTTATTAGCCTGTCTAAAGTTTTATCAAATTTATTGATCTTCTGAAAGAACTAGAACTAGTTTTTATTTAACTGATTTTCTCTATTTTTTTATTTTTAATTTTTCAGTGCATTGAACTCTGATCTTTGTTATTTCTTTTATTCTGCTTACTTTGGTTTAATTAGCTTTTCTTAGATTCATAAGGTAAAAGTTGAGGTCATTGATTTAAGACCATTCATCTTTTCTAATATAGGGCTTTAGTGTTATAATTTTCTCACTAAGTACTGCTTTAATGACATCTCACAGTTTTTGATATGTTGTGTTTTCATTTTTCATTCAGTTCAGACTATGTTCTAATTTCGCTTTTCTTCCTTGGTCCCTGGATTATTTATAATTGTCTTATATAGTTTACAAATACCTAGGGATTTTCCAGAGAGCTTTCTGTTATTGATATCTAATTTAAATCCATTGTGGTGTGAAGACATACTTTATATGGCTTAAATCCTTTAAACTTTATTGAGGCATTTTTTTATGTCCTCAACTGCGGTCTATTTTGCTAAATATTTCATGTGCCCTTGAAAAGAATGTGTATTCTGTTGTTATTGGTTGGAATGTTCTGTAAATGTCAATAGGTAATTTGGTTCATATTGTTGTTCAAGTCTTATATATCCTTGATGATTTTGTTTCTACTTGTTCTATCAATTATGGAGAAAAGGTTATTGAAATCTCCAAGTATAATTTGGTTTTATCTCTTTTTCCTTGTATTTACATTTGTTTTTGCCTCATGTATTTTGAAGATCTGTTATTAGTACGTAAACATTTAGGAATATTATATCCTTTGGATGACTTGACTCCTTTATCAGTATGAAATGACCTTCTTTATCCCAGATAACATTCTTTTCTCTGAATTATACTTTGTCTGATATTAATATAGCCATCCAGCTTTCTTCGGACTAAGGTGAGCAAAGTATATATTCTCTTTCCTTTTATTTTGGTCTATTAGTGACTATATATTTAAAATATTTTATTGTGTGTAGCATATAGTTGAGTTGTATTTATTTAATCAAAAATGAAAATTTAAGCCTTTCATTTGGCATAATTAGACCACATATATAATGTGATAATTCATGTATTTAGATTTAACTGTATCATCTGCTATTTGTTTTCAATTTTTTATTCAATTTTTCTTCTTTTTCTGCCTTCTTTTGGATTAATAGATGTTTTTTATGATTCCATTTAATCATCTTTGCTGGTTTATCAGCTATAACTTTTGTAATTTTAGTGGTTGTTTAGGGGTTTATAGCATTTATCTTTAATTTATCACAGTCTACTTTCAACTGATGCTATGTTACTTCACACGTAAGAATATTACAATACTATCCTTTCATTTTGTCCCTCTAGGCCTTTATGCTAGTGTTGACACACATTTTACATACAAATTGTATTATAAATCTCCACTACACTGCTATTATTTTTGTTTAAACAGCCAATTATCTTTTAAAGATGTTTAAATAATAAGAAAAAATATATAGTTGCCCGTATCTTTACTCTACTTTATTACTTTACTAAATTGAATGTTTCTGTCCCTTGGTGTCCATATACCCTTCTGGTGTCATTTTCCTCTGCCTCAAGGACCTCCTTTAACATTTCTTGCTGTGCAAGTCTGCTGCTGATGAATTTTTTCTCTTTTATATTTACAAAAAGTCTTTATTCCATGTTCATTTTTGAAAAATATTTTCAATGGGTATAAAATCTAGGGTGTCGGTTTTTTCTTTCAATACTTTAAGGATTTTTCTCCCTCTTCTTCTTACTTGCATAGTTTCTGATGAGAAATGTACAATCGTCCTTTTTTTTTTTTTTTTGTAGCACTTTCTTACTTTATGGCACTATAAGATATTCCAAGCTCATTTTGTATATTTCCTGTCCTAGTCACAGAATCAACTATTTCTCCAAGGAAACTTGGTTCCTTTTATTGGAAAATAGTATTACAAACCAAAATATAAGTCTCAGAGTTTTGACAGCTGCTCCCTATTGTCTAAATCCTCCATAGATAGGAAATGTAAAATAATGAAGTTAATAATAGAGAACATAGGAGGATACCAAAGGAGGCCTTTAGGGTAAGGAAAGATTTCTTTAATAAAAATAAAAGAAGAAAATCATGCAGGAAAAAAATAATGGAATTCTTCATATTAAAAATAAAAAGAATTTCTGTTCATTGGAAGATATCATAGCGTAAATAGAGAGGAGACAATTTAGGATTAGCTCTTTGAAGTGTCTCTTACTGACAGGGAATTAACACCTAAAATATAAAAAAAAAAAAAAAAAATTCCTGAAAATTAATAAGAAATACAGGAAATACTATATAAAAATGGAAATGATAAGAATGCATATTATGTATATTATGATATCCAGTTGGACACCAGCTATATAATCTGATGAACAAATTCTCTAGTAAACAGATAACTACAGAACATGAAGGAGAGCATTGCCTCTTCCAGCTATGATGGAGGGGAGAGGAGGTTATTTTGTGGCTAAACAGTGCTGTCACCAGGACCAACTAGAAAACAGATAAAATATGAAAAGAAATTGGATTGAAGACATTACAGAAGTCTTTCTGAGGAATCCAGGAATTGAGAGCACAGGATCTAAAAGAAGAAGAAACTTCAAAGAAGTGAACCGACATTCTGTAATTGCTTTTCACCTTGGGGCTTTTGTGGATTCTGGGCACTAGGTAAGAGGCTGAGAATCTGCAAAGAGCCTAGGCAGAGCATCTCCTACTCAAAGGAGAGAAAAATGAATTGAACTGGAACTTTCAATGAATTAGTGAGAAAAACCAAAGCAAACAAAAAAACTAATAAAAATAAAAACCTAGAGACTTTAGGAGCTAAAATCTTGATGAAAAGGGAGGGAGATATTATTGAGTCCTAAGAGTAGATGTTTGCCAAATTCTTACATTGCACATTGAAAGAGACTAATAAGCTAAGGGAAAAAGAACCTCTGAAAAGCAGAGCAGAGTATTTGGAAGTCTTTGGTGCTGAGGAACCAAGGACTAGAGTTCAGGACTGACTAGGGGAAGAGTCCCCAGTGAACAGGCTCTTGGTTATAATCCCTGTAGGAATATGCCCTAGGAGAGGCAATCCATCAGAAGTAGAAGAAAGTTTACATAAAATACAATACAGCCTCAGTCAACTCAGTCTCTAAGAATTTATATAAATAAGTTCTCACTCTATTTGCCTAGCAGAAAAAAGGGTGAACATTCTCTTGAGGAAGATAATATTGTTCAGATCACTTACAATTTTTTCATTCCAAAAAAAAGGTCTATGTAATTGGAGTCACAGAAAGAGAGGATGGAGAGTGTGGGAGGAAGCAATGCCTTAAGACATAAGAAATGTTGGGTGGACAATTGATGAAAAGATCAACCCACAATTTCATAAGTTTCATGAAGCTCTGCAAACCCCAAGCAGAGTAAATACATAGAAAATTACATTAGTGCACAAATAAAGTAAAACTGTTGAAGTTTACAGAAAAAAAAAAAGAATATTAAAATAGTAAAATTTGGAGAGATGATTACCTTCAAAGGTACAACAATAAAATTAACAGCTAACATCTCAACAGCAATTATGGAAGACAGAAGATAATTAGATGTTTTTTTAATGTTCTGGAAAAAAAATGACTGTCAATCTATAATTCTATATTTAGCAAAATATATTTTCAAATTTAAGCAGAAATGGATATATTTTCAGAAACTTAAAGACTAAAAAATTTATTACTAGCGTACCTGAATTAAAATAAATTCTGATGTTATTTCAGACAATAGTAAAATAATCCCAGACAGAAACACAAAAATGAAGGCTGTAAGGAAAAGCAGAAGAAAGAGGTTCTTGAGGTCTGTATATAGATTAATCCATGTCTTCCCCAGAAAAATCAGCTCTGTTACTGCTTGAAAACTGCATATTTCAAGGCTTAAAAGATTCTTTTGGTTTCCCGTGTTCACGACGACGGTTATCTACAAGCCTTGAGTTGTTGTAACTAAAAGTGTCCATCCAGAGATTTTTGAATATAAAGATTCCTCTAATGCACTTGAACTCTTCATCCTTAAGTACAGGAGAAGCTGCCATTCTGTTTCCTCTCCTCAATGGAAGTGCATTAAATATATACCTTGAGAAATCACATAAGGTGAACAACTTAATATTAGGAATCGGAGAAGACTTCCTGAAGTAAGCACTATCATAATCTGCCTCCTAAAAGTCAAGTTTTATGGGAAGATACATATAGTAATGTTAGAAAGGGCAGGATGCATTCAGTAAAACACCAGTGGTCCAGTATGATTGAAACTTAAAATAAGAAGGCATTCAGAGAAATGTTAAGAGATGGAGCTTGAAGAAAACAAAGGAGGCGAGACCAGATCATAAATGGATTTTGGACCTTCTTTTTGGTGCAAAAGAAGAGAAATGCATTACAGAGACAAGGTTGGTAGTATAGAAATAAAAGCAGGAAACCTTTAGGAAGAGTGGCATAGAGTTTCTTTTTAACAGATAGAATCTGTAGGTTTTTTACTTTTTTATTTTTTGTGAAGAAGATCAGCCCTGAGCTAACATCCATGCTAATTCTCCTCTTTTTTCTGAGGAAGACCGGCTCTGAGCTAACATCTATTGTCAATCCTCCTCCTTTTTTTCCCCAAAGCCCCAGTAGGTAGTTGTATGTCATAGTCGCACATCCTTCTAGTTGCTGTATGTGGGACATGGCCTCAGCACGGCCAGAGAAGCAGTGTGTCGGTGCACGCCTGGGATCCGAACCCGGGCCGCCAGCAGCGGAGCGTGTGCCCTTAACCGCTAAGCCATGGGGCCGGCCCAAGAATCTGTAGGTTTTTATGGAAATCAAGCTCAAGCCACCTCATCCCCTTTTCACTCTACAACCAAAGAACAAGAATACCTATCTGAATTGGTCATGGTCACAGCCATAGATTAGGCAATAATCTCTGGAAAATCACTGATGCTTATTTTGGTGCTAGTCTTTTAGAAATCTCTGTCTTCTTCCAAGGTCTTAAGGAGATAAAGACATGGCCCAGTGTCTGCTTCCTATCATCAAAGACAATATCATTCTCTTTCTTTGAACCAGCTTCTCCCTCTATCTGACATCTCATTGTCAATCTTTCTCTCTTTCTCATTGCTTTTCCCTCAGCATTGCTGACCCAGATAATTTATGCAAGCTGCCACAACATATCACTCCCTGAATCTCAGTAGCTGAACACAACAAAGATTTATTTCTGGCTCACAGAGAGTCTGGTAGCACAGGAAGTATGCTCATGACAGGAGAACAAAAGAATGGAAGAAGCACCCTGGTTCTGCCTGCCTCTGGCTGGTAGCGACACACATCGCTTCCACTCACAGGCCTCCACCAGAACTAGTTACCAGTTACTAGGCGTCAAACTAACTGCAAGGGAGGTTGGGAAATATGGAGGGGCACATGGAATATTGCTTTTCTCTCCTGAAGAAGAGACGTGTGTGCCTGCTGTGGAGTGTATTTCTCTCTCTTTCTCTCTCTCTCTCATATAAACAGACATCTGCTTAGAGTTTTTTTCAGTTTTCAGTTGTTTAGGCATTTGTACATACAATACCTCATTTGATTCTCTCAACAACTCTGAGATATAGGCTTTGTTCAGTGTGAGTAATCTGCCGAAAGTCACGCCACCACTAAAGGAGTGATCCAAGTTTTTACTGCGAGTTCCTATCTCTAAACTCTATTGCAGTGATTCTCAACTCCAGCCTTTTCAGCCTGCATCAGAATCACCCAGAGGCCGGCCCCGGGGCTTAGCAGTTAAGTGCACGCACTCCGCTACTGGCGGCCCGGGTTCGGATCCCGGTGCGCACCGACCACCGCTTCTCGGGCCATGCTGAGGCCATGTCTCACATACAGCAACTAGAAGGATGTGCAGCTATGACATACAACTATCTACGGGGGCTTTGGGGGAAAATAAATAAATAAATAAATAATTATTAAAAAAAAAAAATCACCCAGAGGACTTTTTAAAGCAGATAACTGAGCTCCACCCCCAATGTTTCTGATTCAGTGGATCTAGTGGTGCCCCAAAATTTGCATTTCTAAGCTCACAGTGATGCTGGTGCTTCTGGTCTTGAGACCACATTTTTGTTGCAGGGCTGTATTATACACCACAGCAGCGTTCACGAGTGAACACTATGAAGTGTTACCTATACTAAAGTACTGAAACAAATAAATCTTTCCAAATCAGGAATAATTCTTAGGATAGGATATGTTCTCAGCAATGTTTGCAGAGTATTAATAGCCTTCTTTCCTGATAAGTTTTGCTTTCTGCATGCCAAGATGCAGAGCAGAGGCCAGGCTGTGGTTTCTGAGGAAGTGAGGCTCATGGGCTTGCCTCCTCTTCTTCTGGGGAAGACACTGCCAGACTTTTTTCTCTGAGCATCCCATCTGCCCCAACCCTCAATGAGCTTGGGTGTACGTGTTCTCTGTTTAGAAGAGAAGGAGAACAGGAAAAGTTTTTCATTTCTTTCTGCCCATGCCTCTGGCAGGCTTAACCACAGTCCATCTGTTCTATTCTCAGATTCAGCCCACCCTTGATCTTTCTTTTTCTTCTAGGCTTCACACTTCCCAGAAGGACAGAATTATTAGCAGGTACTCCTCCTCAGTTCTCAACTTCTCAGACTATATGAAATTCCCCCTCCCTCGACACTGCAAACCTCAGTTTCTAAAAGTAAAAGTCCCCAAGAGTTGGCAAAAAAATCACCAATTTATGCATATTTAGAAGTAACTCTTTTTCGCGACACACCTGGTTCACAAGTAATAAATAAATAAAATTAATAATAGTAATGTATAAGCAACTGAATTTTTCAGTATCTAAACTAGCCTATTCTAACATGTACAATGAGATAAATCCATAAAGATTTTTTTGGGTATATCTCACTATTGCCTCTAAAGCTACTTGTCATCAAGAAATTTCAAAATTTCTGAGAAGGGATATTGCCTGACCAATCTGAGAATTTGTGTACTATTTCCTAAGACTTGTTTCCTCGGCATCCTTATTTACTGCCCTGCTCCTCGACAAAATCTCAGAAAGCTAAGGTAGAGATGCCTTGAGAGACGTGAGCTGACCTCGACTCAGTCCCAGGGATGACAATGTGAGACTGAATAATTACCAAGTCTCCCTATATATGGACGGGTTTCAGTGTTCAGGTTGTTTGGGGGTCCAAAAAGAGGAAGCACAGTCCCAAAAGGACTCCACAGGCTCCGCACCACAATCAAAGGTGGCTGTTGTGTTCCTCAGCTATGTCTGTGGCAGCATTGCCAGACTAGCCCGCACGCCATTCCTCCTTTGGGGTGACAATTAGGATTAATCACAGGACTTCAGCCAGCAGTACTGGAAATGAACAATGCTACATAGAAGTATTAAAATCCTCAAAAAGTCTTTTAAAAAAGCTCAACTGGTTGCATTTCCCATACCAGAAATGGAGCTGGGTAACAACTGTTGGTCAGAAACAGAAGCAAGAGCATATTCATCTGGAATGGGGTTGGTTTTTACCAACACTCAAATCTTCCCCAAATCTTCAATTTTTCCTAGAGGATAATTAGCCAGAGTCCTGGTGGATTCAAAGGAGGACACTGTGGAACCACTGCATGAGCGAAGGGACTAATACTACTGAGACAAGAGGACATTTAAAGCAGGAAGTAAAACCAACTTACCTGGGGGGTAGGGGAGTGTAGGGGGTGAGTAAGAAAGGGAGGAGAGATTTTTGACATGAAATTCAATACCTCTCATTTCAAATTTGACATTCTTCTCTTTCTTCGTTCAGGCAATACATACTGAGTGATCAGCACTAAAAAAGATACAGGGTGAATAAGGCAGGGTTGCCAGCCTTACAATGCTCACAGATACAGGGAATAGTGTATGCACACTCCACAGTTACGAATGGTGGAAAGTGACAAACTATGGAAGAAACTGTGGGGAAAATCTTTCAACTGTAAGGTCCAGGGAAGATTCATGGAGGAAGGGATTCTGAGTAGAGTCTTGAGGCACAGGTGACACCTTCAGCCAGAGACATTTTCAAGATCATGGCAGGTGAAAGGAATCAACTAAGCAGAAATCAAAAAATTAGGGAAACATTGGGTGGTTTTGGGGGAAATTTTAAAAGTACTAGTAAGCGACAGCATCTAAGAGAGGAGTGGGGTTTATGATTTGAAGGGAATGTTGGGACTGGCCTTGAATATTAGACTACAGCCTAGAATTGATGGAAAATGGAAACAGGAACCACTAAAGATATTAGAGTAGGAAGGTGTATACCAAAATTCCTCTTTAGAAAGTAACACAAGAGTGGTGGGTTGAAAGGGAAGAAGATTTCAGCGCTCAGCTAACAAATAGAAGGCTATTCCAGTAGCACGTGTGCACATTCATTCAACTGATAATCATTGAACACTTGCAAAGAGAATGGGATATGTTTTCAGGTTTTATTCACTGATTAATCCATTCAAAAAGTATTTATTGAGAGCTGGGCTCTATTCGAGTGCTGTGTAGAAAGCAATAACCAGTAAACAAAAAAGCCTCCATCCTCACAGATACCCTCCTCAGAGACAGGCACTGATTCTGCTAGGCCTGGGGGATCCAGCCTTCCTTCCCTCACCAGGGTCATTGTCTGGGACATGAGACGTAGATGCTGCTGCAAACTCTCCTACACAAGGCACATATGTTCACGGCTGAGGCACTTGTGAATCTTGTTAATGGTGGAAACCTGCCCATGACAAATGGGCTAGAAAATACACACAGCACCAAGCAGGCAGCAAGCATAGACTTCTGTGACTCAGAGTAGGGACAACTAGGACCACAACCACAGTGTGCCTGAGTATCCCATAACTCATTCTTGCTGTTCCTCGTATGCGTCATGTTTCCCAAACCGTAAGCTTTTATTCAGAATATTACCCCCGTTCAGCTATGCTTCTACTTCATCTCATTTTATCAAAAACATACCCATTCTTTTTTATTATTAATATTTGCTAATATCAATTTAACCATCATTACTACAAACCATAACTGATTTTATTAATCATGATATTCCATTAATAATAAAATTGTATAACTATTTTATTTAATTCTAATAATTCTGATTCAGAGAGGTTAAGTGAATTCCTTAAGGTCGCAAAACAGGCAACAGATTGATCCAAGATCCTCATTCAATTCTGGATAACTCCAAAGAGCCTGTCCTTTTGCACATTTATAGGCTGGTTGGTTTCCACCTCCTTCCGCTGACCTGCCACACAACACACTGCTTCGTGTTGAATTCCTCTGACTTACTAGGCAGTGCTTACCATATTGCCTTTCAAGTGGACTGAGTCCTATGTGCTAGCCTCCATAGTACTTATATAATTAGTATCACAATTTGTCCAGTGTATATCTTTTAATTAAATTAATTAATTAACTTTATTTATTGCTGAGGAAGATTAGCCCTGAGCTAACATCTGTGCCAATTTTCCTCTATTTTGTATGTAGGTTGCCACCACAGCATGGCTGCCAATGGGTGATGTGGGTCCAGGCCCAGGAACCAAACCCTGGCCGCTGAAGTGGAGCATGCCAAACTTAACCACTAGGCCATGGGGCTGGCCCCCTTAATTTTATTCATTTTATTTATTTATTTATTTATTTATGTTTTTGTGAGGAAGATCAGCCCTGAGCTAACATCCATGCCAATCCTCCTCTTTTTTTTTTTGCTGAGGAAGACTGGCCCTAAGCTAACATCAGTGCCCATCTTCCTCCACTTTATGTGGGACGCCGCCACAGCGTGGCCTGACAAGCAGTGCGTCAGTGCGCGCCCGGGGTCCAAACCTGGGCCGCCAGCAGTGGAGCGCGTGCTCTTAACCGCTACACCACGGGACTGGCTCCTTATTTTTGTTTTTAATTTCATCTGGACCCATCATCTTCCAACAAGTATTAATAATAGCTCATTTGCATAATTAATCATAGATTACAAACTACTTCAGTGTATATAATCTCAGTTGTGTTTTGCAACTATCCTGAGGGTGATTCAGTTAAGGTTGTTCTCTTCACACATTACAGACTGACACATAAAAGTATACACACACACACACACACACACACACAGATAGATATATATATATATATGGTCTCTATCCATATATATTATATATGTGTATGTATGTCTATATATATACTGTAATCTTTCTCCATGTGTTTTCAGTTCTGTTCTAGGCTTTGGGAATAACAAAGAGCCCTTGAAAATACTTTAATCTGTCCTGAAGAGCTCACAGTCTAGGAGGATGAAGGGACATATGAACAGACAACTCTTTTCAACTTGATAAGTGGTAGGAGTTTGTAGGGGAAGTAATGGTTTCTAGGAGAAACAACTTCCTAGGGAAAATAGGAGGGTCTCACAGAGAGCCACAATCCCTCCCACATAGAATGTTCCACTTAGAAACATTCTGAAGAGCCGGAATGAAAGCAAAATGAAAGAGGTTGTGATACTCGAGCTGAATCTGCAAGGAAGAATCAGAGACCCCCCCCCAGCTAGCACTGCACATTCCCAGCTGCCTTAGGAAAGAAAGGCTACATCCGTACAGATGCTGGCTTGGGGTTCTTTCTCTACCACTTGGTCACGGTGGGTTTTTTCCTCCAGAATATTTTAATCCTTAAAATATTAGAACTTATTTTTACTGGTAGTATTTCCAAAAGGTGTGAAAAACAAACAAAACATGTGTTTAAAATGTAGAGTGACAGCTTTAAGTACCTATTCTAAAAAATATTTCATAAACACAAATAAAATATTCAGGACATAGGGAAATAGAGTTCAAACTAATCTAAAGCAGGAGTCAGCAAACTACAACCCATAGGCCAAACCTGACCTGGCGCCTGCTTTTGTAAATAAAGTTTTATTGGAACACAGCCATGCTCATTGGTTGATAGATTGTTTCTGGCTGCTGTCATGCTACAATTGCAGAGTTGAGTAGTTGCGACAGAGACCATATGGCCTGCAAAGCCAACGCTATTTACGATCTGGACCTTGTCAGAAAAAATTTGCCAATCCCTGATCTAAAGCCTGGAAAAAAGATGATATTAAACTCATTATGCATTAGAGCAGTGCTATTCAAAGTGTGATCTGTGCAAAGAGTCCGTTTGTGATTCAATAAATACAGAAACTGAGAGTAAATATTTAGAAACTCATATAGCAATTGACAAAGTAATTTTAGTCTGTTGAATATAATAGTAATTAAAATACTGGGCTCGTATTCTGCATTTTATTTTACTAGTTGTCATTTTTAAAGTAATCTTCCCCCTGCAATTTGTCTTTATTTTGTTGCTGCATGAAGGAACGGAAAGTAAAAAAACAATTTTTTTCACTACAGATAGTTCCAGTAGCACTGCCCTAGAGCACAGCTAGCCAAACCTATGCATCAAAGGGGCCAGAATTCACCAGCACAAAAGGCTCATGGTATGGTGTTTTTGCTTGCAAAATATGTAATCTGGGGTACTTTACTACTTCTTTCATTTGATAGCTGGAGGAGCCTTTATCTCTGCATTCAGTCATTAACTGTTCATCATAACATCAGTAAACTACACAGTGACAAGGTAGGCACCCTTCTTCAGTCAAGCTGCAAGGAGAAACAAAGAAAATATATGGAATCTATCCTAATATTCATCTTGTACTTGCAGCCAAAGAGTTCTTTGGTCTATAACCAAAGATCTTTGTGTGCGAGTGTGTGTGTATTTGTGCGTGAGACTTGACTTTAGAAGAGAAGATTGGGGAAATAGGTCTATGAATTTTAGAAATAATTTTAGAATTTCTGAGCATTTGCTTCTTCAATAATGACTATTTAAACTATGTTGGAATTTGATTTTAGATCAGTAGATATTAAACAGAAAAAAATGCTACTCCTCTCCTAGTTTAAAAAGAAAATTAAAATCCTTATAAGGTGTAAGGTAAGAAATGTTGCTTCTGTGAGCCTGAAAATTCCTTATCAATCCCTCAAAATCCCTTCAAAACCCCGATAATCATAAACTTTTGTGGCCTATGGCCATCGATGATGTAAATGGTTTCATAAGTAGTGCTGAATGAATTCATAACATCCAGTTAGGCAGTAACCACAAAGTGACAGCAGACTGCAAGCAGGACTTGTCTTCAGGACTCTTGTTCCCTCTGTAATACGCACACCTCACAGCCTGATCGGCCAGGCTTTCTAATATGCGGTTGCCTGGATTCATTTCTGCACACCAAAGCCTTCTGGGGAGAGAAGGCCCCTGCTGGGCGCCGCCGGTAAACAAATTAGAGAAACTCCATTATGTTGTATGAAAGGCCTAGCATTTTTCTCTTGCTGATTGTAATTAAGTTCATCTAAAGGTCAGCTGCGAAGGGCCCTCTGCTATCACGGCTGCCATATATGTAGGAGCTTTGTCATATTTCATGCTGCGGCTTTGCTATGGATGTTCATAAGAACTGGAACCCATCCAGCCCTCGGACTAGATTGCTTTGTGTCTGTGAACACTTACAGCACATTCTGTTCTTCCACTCCTGTCACTCGCAGCAGAGGAGGAGAAGGGAGTGGGGGAGGTGTTCTGTAGCTGCAAACACAGCTGCGTTTGAGGAAGCAATTCCCAATTAATTCACTTTTATGAATAGCTAGTTCCCCATACTCCCATGTGATAAAGTCCGTTGTAAATTTAATATAATTTATATTATTAAAATTGTTTATAAGTGCCAAGTATATATTAGCATTTGGCAAGTGCTTCTAATTCAGATGCTTCTACAATGCCACCCATTCAAACAGTTCCATAGTGTCACAAATCACATAAAAATCACCTTCAGGGCCGGCCCCGTGGCTTAGCGGTTAAGTGCGCGCACTCCGCTGCTGGCGGCCAGGGTTCGGCCCCGGGCGCGCACAGACGCACCGCTTCTCTGGCCATGCTGAGGCCACGTCCCACATACGGCAACTAGAGGGATGTGCAGCTATGACATACAACTATCTACTGGGGCTTTGGGGGGAAAAAATAAATAAATAAAATCTTTAAAAAAAAAAAAAAGAAAAATCACCTTCAGGTTTGATCCAGGGCCCCTCTGGATTTCTTGGTTGAGTGTTCTTCAAGCCCAGATGAACAGCTCATGCTTTGGTTTTCACAAAATGTCCACCTAAAAGCTGATATCTATCACCCATTCTCATATACTGTTAAGAGACCTAACTGACGACAGAGATGACTCTAGGACCTGGCTGGAGTATTAAGATATCTGGGTGGCCTCCTGTAAATATTTTAATCCTGCTGGATCACTGCTTTCTCAGTGTAAAAGAAGAAGTGCTGTTACTCAGGCTGTACTTAGGTGACAATACGTTAATCATCATAAGTGGGACCAGGGTGAGGAGGGCACTGAGATGACAGGTAGAAATCAGGACTGTTCCAGGCAAACCAAAATCTATGGTCACTCTAAGGTCCTCCCTCACAGGCCAATTGTTTGAGGAAACTAAGATATTTAGATACACTCAGAAACCCCTATTGAGCCCAGAGTTACTTCATGCTCATTACTATCTCATCTTCCTTAATAAATTTTTTAACTAGGGCCTCTCTTAAAAGCTTGGAATCAGACTCAAAATAATAATTCTAACAAAGAAAAAGCCAATTATCTAGGAAGTAATATGTAGACTAACTGCAGGAAATTAGTATAAAGTTGTGAATAGTGATCTCATTCAAGAAAGCATGAGAACATTTTTAGATGAGGGCATATATATTTTTCCTAAGAATTAAGGTCAATAGTACCTAATGCCAAAGGCCTAGGTAGATTCAGGATGCAGCAAATACCATCAGTACGTTGAACTGGGCATTCTGTGCTCTGTTAGCACAACCGTGTCCCATTACATAAGAGTCTATGCTAGGAAGTAAGATGAATTTTGGGTTGATTTCCTGGATCAGTTCTAGCCCCAGCTTTAGCCCTTTAGGTATAAAGAGCACTTTTTCCAAACATGAGTTCCGGGACTCTGAAGGCTGACTCAAGAGGGGTATACTCCATTTGCCCAAACGGCCTCGATTACTCTTTTTAGTGTTAACATCTTATACAACCATGGTACATTTGTCAAAACTATGAAATAAACATCAGTGCATTGCTGTTAACTAAATGACGAACTTTATCTGGATTCTTAGTTATAATTTTTAGTTCCTTCTTATGTACTTTGGTTCTCCATTAAGCGTTTGCTTTTAGAAATATCTTGATCTCCCCAAAAGTTATTTAAGCATTTCTCAAACACAGGGGGAAGCAGGCAGCAGTAACAAAATGGTTAATTTCAATATCAAGAGAATCACTTTTCCCACTAATATGGTTGGCATTCAGTATGTATGTGTGTATGGAACTGGGGGTGGTATTTGTTTTCTCCCCTTTAACCAATTTCACAACTGAATGAGCCTCAAGCTTATCTCTTGCCTCAGCAACTCAGAGAGACGCCCACCCCAGAGCTGTACCCGGCACTTACTGATAATCTAAGTACTGCATGTCATTGTCCTCTGCATGCTCCCGGGGGAATATCCACACAGAGTCAGGAGGTAGTGAAGCAGAGCTTCTATTTCCAGATACAGCCGTGCTTGTCTTTGGTCAAATTGTGTTTCCCCCACCCCCAAATACTGCCCATTTCATCTTCTAAATCACTGTCTTGAGGCTTTCTTTATGAAAAGAGCAGAGCAGGCTCTCAAGTGGCCAACACAAGGAGCTGGAAACCAGAATTTGTGGCTGGAATCCTATTTTAGCTGTGCTATTTGGTACAGTAGCTCTTGGCTCTTTGGAAGGCAGTAGCAGTTGAAAGGACATAATCCAACGCCCCTCAAACCCAAGTTTTAATCCAGGTTTGAACATGTATTCACTGTGTGACCTGGGGAACCGGCTTAAATTCTCTGTGCCTCGGCTCCGTCTGTTATACAGCAATAATGATGCTCGCTTGTGGAGATGTGAGGAGGAGTCAAACAGCACATGCTCATGTCTGGCAGACGGTAGAAGCTCCACACGTACTACTTTTCCGCCTTAACCAGACCCATCACCAGGAAAAGAAAAATAAGATGCTGAATTGACATTCAAATTGGAAATGGACATTATTGAATCTGCTTTTCTTGGACACTGTCTGTTATTGAGGAATTCTGGTTTGTTAGACTCTTATGGCTACCAGTTGCAATTCTTAAACATATCCTTTAACCAAAAGTTTCCACTTCTAACTGGGATCAAAAGCATAGAAAATAATCTCTATCCAGTAAATGAAGCTTTTCAACTTGGCTCCCAAGCCCCAGCTGTGACTATCTTCACTCCTAAGCTCAGAGATCTCTAGGGGCCCTTGATCTTCAACTGAACTCTAGTTTTAACCTGGCTCTCACAATCTTGTGTGACCTGAACCAACCTTACATAAACAAACTTGCCCTCTACTGCTTTCAACCTACTTCCCTGTCTCTCTTTTCTGCTTGGCTTCTCCTCTGAACCTCCTTAACATAATAGATAATTCTCTTGTCTTTGGAAAGTTCTGTCCTGCTGCCTCTCCAGCTCAGTTGCCTAATCCTTTCTGAGGTCTTCTCTATTTCGCATCTCTCCTGATGGAGTGCTCACCAGCTTTTAGCACTCAATGCTACTTTGTGCTCTAATTATTTTTTGGGTCTCTGCTTTGGTTCCCTAAAGGAAATGTAAACATCTTATATGCAGGGACCTTACCCCAAACATTTTTACTACCTTACAGTCCCACATACACACATCCATGATGTCTTCAATCCGCACTTTGAAATTAATTCTTCTGGAGGCATTTCTTAGAAAAAATACAATTTTGTTGGTTCTTCATGTGCAAAATCATTTCAGTGGATCACTCTGTCTTGTGATATCGGGTAGTCAGAGAAGAGTGCCTTTTTCATTTCCAGGAGGGTGTCAAATTTTAAAAGTAACTACAGAGTCTCCAGTGGGGAAAACTAAAGAATATGGAAAATATTTTGGAATTTTTTGGGTAGAAAAAAATCATAAGCTGAACACTTGCATACGTTGAAAGTTAGGTCTCTATTGGGAGTGGAGGCAAAAACTAGAACATATGGGTATTTAGAACTTTAAATAACTTGATTCTAGAAAATTCTATCTAGCTCAATGTATATAAATCTCACAGAATAGTGCCTCTAATTTTCATGTTAGTCAAAGTGATATTTATTTTGCCAAAACAAAATGTGGAAGCCTCTGACAATGGGCCTTGTAATATTTATTCAATTTTTCAATGCTATTTTTTAAGAAAAAATGTCAGAAAATTAGAAGTAATACTATAGCAAACACTCATGTTTCCAATACCCTGGATTCATGGCTGTTTACATTTTGTCATTTTTACAAAAACATTTGTCATGTCCTTAATTAAAAAAAAAATCTGTAGAGATAGTTTCCTTTTTTCTCTCACAGCCAGTTCCATTACCTATGCTCCTTCTTCAAGGCAACAGATACCATAGTTTTAACATGATCTTTCTAGCCTTTATTGTACATATAAAATGTATGCATATGTTGTGCATGTGCTTAAACATTTTCAGTAAGTGGTACAGTGCTGGACTTATTTACCATTTGAGCTTGCTTTTGTCACTTGGTATCATGGTTTGTCTATATGTGTGTCTATATGTGTGAGTTTGGGTCTCTTTTGTACGTTGAATAGACCACATTGTATTTATCTGTTCATATCTCACGGGCATTTAAGTTATTCCCAGATTTGTTTGTCTATGATTTTTTGCTACTAAAAACCATGCAGTAAAGGATGCACTTATCCAAAAATGGAAATTACTGAGACATGGAACATGTGCATTTTTAGTGTTACTAGATGGTGCAAAATTGCTCTCCAAAGTGGTTGCAACAATTTAATTTCCCAAAAACAATATATGAAAGTACCAATTTCCCTTCCAAAAACTTGCTATTGTCAAAAATTGTATTGATTGAAAATTTGATGACTGAAAAACCATCACTGTTGTTTTAATGTACAATCTTTGTTATTAGGGATGTTGAATGTCTTTTCATTTGTGTAGTTGCTATTCAAGTTTCCTTTTCTGTGAGTTGCCTGTTTATAATATTTGTACATTTTCAACAGAGTGAGGTATCTTTTTTCATTGATTTCTATTGTTTTATATATTAGAGATTCTAAAGCTGATATTAACTTTTGCAGGTTATTCCAGTCTGTGATGCATATTAATTAGGATACTGGTTAAGGTGCTATAACAAGGTGGTGTTAAAATATAGTGACTCAAACAAGATAGATATTTAATTATCTCTAATGCGAAAGTCTAGGCTGGTGGGACAAGGCTGGTACCTTGGCTCTGTGTTGTAAGAGAGCCAAGCTATTTCTAGCTTATTTCTCTGTAGTTCTTAAAACCTCCATCTCATAGTCCAAGATAATTGATCCAGCTCCCACCACCATAAAAGCATATAGCTGGTAAGAAGGTAGAAATTGCAAGGGGAGGAAATACCTTTCCTTCTTAAGGACTTAGTTACTCACAGCACTTGCTTTCATTTTGCATTGGCCAAAACTTAATTATATGGCCACGCCTATCTGCAAGAGAGTTTGTGACATATAGTCCTTAGCTGTATGGCAATGTGCACAGCTGAAATTCTAGTGCGGTAGAAGGGAAGAACTATTGGCTTTGGGGTAACTAACCACAGTATTGTCACTATCCACCCATTTGGAGACCAAAGTTTTCAAATGCACCCTTATTCCCAAAGTGAGACAAGCTCATTTCTTCCCTAAGAGAGACAATCCAAAGTCTCACCTAGATAACTGCATCTAGTGATGAGGGCTCCAATTCCAGGGTTTCTAGGTAATATGTAACTTCTCCATTAAACCCAGATAAGGTGATATCTCTTACCACTCCTTCAATTTTGGATTTTAACCCTTGAAGCCCCAAATGAATTTAAAGACAGTCCTTAGGCAGATAGAGTTTCCCTTTGCGGAGCTCATTCATTTCCATCTCTGCTTGAAAATTCACTAAGTATAAATTGAGTTTATCTTTCTCATAGAAGTTTCCTAAAAGTGCCAAGAAGAAGATAGTTAACATGAACATTTTGAATTTTTCTGAACAGTTTCACTAATGTTACAGATTCAAAGGGTCAATGATGTTTTTTAAATTATTGCAGGCATGAGTTTTGCATGTTCTTGCCATAGCATAGCAAAGGTTATTGTGATGGTCTCTTGAAGTGCCAACTTGGCTAAGCTACAGTTCCCATTTATTCAATCAAATACTAATGTAAGTATTACTGGGGAGGTATTTTGTACATGTGATTAAAGTCCATAATCAGTTGACTTTAAAATAAATTATCCTTGATAATCTGAGTTGGCCTGATTCAATCAGTAGAAAAATCTTGAAAGCAGAGCTGAGGTTTCCCTGAAGAAGAAATTCCTCCTGTGGACAGCAGTTTCAGCTCATGACTGAGAGTTCCAGCCTCTCCTTCCTGATGGCCTGCCCTGTGGATTTCAGACTTGCCTAGCAAGCCCTCACAATCATGAAAGCCAATTCCTTTAGACAGATAGTTACATAGATGATCGTGATGATAGATAGATAGATAGATAGATAGATAGATAGATAGATAGACAGACAGACAGACAGGCAGACAGAGAGACAGACAGACAGATATATAGAGATAACTAGAGAGATCCTACTGGATCTGTTTCTCTGGGTGAAGGTTGAACCCGACTAACAGTTACCAACTCTTTAGCTTGCAGTTCTACCCTGTTTATTTGCTGCCTGAACATTAATCCAATGTCATTTATTTTAGTTTTGCTGCAAAAGGAACCCACTTCTATCAGTTAAGTGTAAATTAAGTTTCTACGGCAGAGAAAACCTAAAATTCAGAGGCTTAAATGAACCAAAATTTCACTTGTTCAACTACATAGAAGTTTGAGTAAACAATCCAGGGCTGGCTTGGCTGTTCAATGCTGATATACTTTATCTATGAAACAATAAGTTTTTAAAATACCTCTTTATTTTTCTACCACATCTACCACAGTTACATATTCCATTTAGTTTTATTGTTTGTATGTTTATTTTTAAAAATTCCAACATATCTGTTTCGTATTTTTTAAACACTTTCTAAATTTAATTAGTATTTTATCTTCCCCCAAAAAGAAGGCCTTAGAATCTTTTAACTTCTCTCATTCTAACTATCTTCTTCCCATGCTCTATAAATTACTCTTAAAACTTTTATTCTAGCTTGTTTTACAATACGATTACATAAATCATGTTATCATCATAATATATAATTAAGTTGTTATTAGATTGTCCAATGTAATTCATCAATTTATTTTATAAATATTTTCGTATTTTATTCATTAATTTTGAAGTTATTTTTATTTTTTCCCTTTCAGTCTCTATGCAGTGTATTATCTTAGTTTCTCTAAGCCTGACAATGTCTTTATACAGCCTTCATTATCAAGTACTAACTTAGACATGTGAAGACAGTTATCTGCCTCAACCCTTTGAAGAAATTGCATCCTTATCTTCTAACAGATGTTATTGCTGATGAGAAATCTGCAGTCATTCTGATTATTCTTCCTTTATAGAAATGATGAAGTGGCTAGGGTCAGCGCTCTAGAGGGCTGGTACCCTTTTAGTCAAAGTATACTGAAAAGGTGCAGGGTTCTAATCCCTATTGACACATAGGTAACTGGGTTCTTATTTCCTACCAAGCATGAGATGCATTTGCCATATGCTCTCAGTTGGCATTGAAAAGGGGACCAGATCATCTATATGTGGTCCTGACTTTCCGTTGAGTCTTTGGCTCTGAGTTTTTCTCTCTATGTTCCTCAGAAATTGTGGTCATGACTTTGAGTATAGACATTTATCTATCTATCTATGAATCATCTATCTATCTATAAAATTTTGAGATATATTTTATCTATCATGTCTGTGTGTTTTGAATGGAAAGTTAGATTTTGCATTGGATACAATTCCATTTTGTAATTTTCATTTTTTTTAATTTTAAAAGGCATAACTCTTGGGGCCGGCCTGGTGCCTAAGTGGTTAAGCACGCGTGCTCCCCTTCCGCGGCCTGGAGTTCTCGCGTTCGGATCCTGGGCGCGCACCGACGCACCACTTCTCAAGCCATGTTGTGGCGGTGTCCCACATAAGGCGGAGGAAGATGGGCATGGATATTAGCCCAGGCCCGATCTTCCTCAGCAAAAAGAGGAGGATTGGCAATGGATGTTAGCTCAGGGCTGATCTTCCTCACACACACAAAAAAAATAAATAAATAAATAAATAAATAAATAAATAAAATAAAATAAAAGGCGTAACTCCTGAACCATTATTATTTTAATGTGTATTACTTCCTAGTTATAAATATAATGTGTTAGTTATAAAAATTAAAACACTACTAAATTATATTTTCTAACATCTTTCCTAGAAAATAAGGCATTTTAATGACACTAAAACATAGAAGTATGAGGCCAGGAATGATTTTTCAAGCAAGTAATGCAAAGATATTTTAAAAGCAATTGTATATTAACAATTTTCTCCAATTCTTGTAATCAATCTGGGCACGTTTTGAATTTGTTCTGATGGTCACTGGTGCCTCATATTCATTATTCGGGCCAATTTTGTAGCAATATTGACTGACAAATTACACATTTTGATATGTTATTAATATTTACAGAGCACCCATCCCGGGTTTATCAGTAATGTCACCTTGAGTGGAAGAATAATGCTCAAACATTATTTAAATGTATGGCAATAAGCAAAAGCAATTATTATTATTATTTTTATTTTAGAAAGTGATGCAAAGAGTTCATCTCAAGTGGCTATTGCATAGAATATTCATAACCCTGGATTGCTGTCAACTTTCTATGAAGAAAGAGAGTTCAGGAAAGCTAATAACTACAACCACAGATAAAGCAGGGGCCTTAAGAAAAAATACTACTCATTCTCATCTTGTTCCTCTGGAAATAAATTTGTGTTCCCAAGATTCCTAAAAGACTGAGGGAGAGGAAGATTGCTTTCTAAGTTGCCCCAAACCCTGGGAGCACAGTGAGAGGGGGCTGAACTTCCTTCCAGAAAGGCAAGCATCCTGGGGAGAAGAAGGAGAAGAAAGAACTTCCCAATGGGCTGAGGCAGGGCAGCTCAGCTGCTGCCCTTCTCTTCCAGATGACCCAGCCCTGACAGAGAGAGAAAAACTAAGTATGTGCCCTCTTTCTGCTTTCTTACAAAAAGAGCAATGTTCAGGTTCCGACATTTCCAATTGAACATGATGAGACTTTAGTTTGTGGATGCACACGTGGTTTAATAAGTTTAGTGAGGTCAGAAACAACTCAGGACTCTTTTCTGGGGAGAAGCTAAGTTTTAGACAAGAATTGAGGTCCGAGTCTGATTTAAGTCAGGGTTAAAGAAGGCAGCCCACTGTTCTAAATCCTCCAATAAGCCTCCTGGAAGTTCAAGCACCAGTCACAACGATTCTCTCTATCCAGCCACTTTGGTACCACGATAGTTCAACTTCCATAAGCCAACACTCAGGACTCCATGCTTCAGTAGGTCACTGTTCATTTAATGTTTGAACATAGCATCCTCATCCTTCATCCCCTCCCCCATACATACAACCACTTGGTTAGCAGATTCTTTATATCACAGGTTGACGTCACATGTAACATAAGAACATGACTTTGAAATCCCTCTTTATTTCCACTGACTAGTGATCCCATTCTTTCTTCTGAATTTTTCCATTAATTTTTTAAACTATACTTTCATTATATACTCCTCAGCATTTGTGTATGTTTATATTGGGACCCAGCCGGGTGGAAGTGAGATTTGCAATGGTTTCAGCCCTGTTACAAGACATCTACTTTTACTCTGATAATTAATGTCCATTTATGTAAATTAATAACTATATTTTATATTTCTGGAATTCTAATTGGTTATTACCATTGGTCTTTCTTCTTTTCTCTCTTTAAACATTGTAATCATAATTGTTTTAAAGTTTAGTTGAGATAATTTGTAATTTATAATTCTTGATGTTTTAATAGCTCAGGCTGCCGTAAGATACCACACACTGGGTGGCTTAAACAATAGAAATTTATTTTCACACCAGTTCTGGAGGCCAGAAGTCCAAGACCAAGGTGCCAGCGAGGTTGGTTTCTGGTAAGACCTCTCTTCCTGGCTTGCAGACAGCTGCCTTATTGTATCTTCACACGGCCTTTCTTCTGTGTACATGTGGAGTGAGAGAGAGTCTCTGAAATCTCTTCCTGTTCCTCTAAGGACATCAGTTCCATTGGATTAGGATTCCACCCTTATGACCTCATTTAACATTAATTATCTCTTTAAAGGCTCTGTCTATAAATATAGTCACATTGAGGGTTAGGGCTTCAACATACAAATTTTGGGGGAACACAATTCAGTCCATAACAGAGTTCAAAACTTTTGCTTTGTTTAGGTTGTTGACTCATCAGTATGGTGACATTTCCTCAAGAGAAAATATAAATTAAAAATTTAAAAATCTGAAACAAACTTTAAAATGGGCATGATTACAATATTCAGACATAAGAGAAAAAAGATAAAAAGGCAATAACTAAATAAAATTTCCAGAATTGAAAAATATAATTACTAGATTAAATAAATACACACGTCATTTTTGGCTAAGAACCCATCTCCACTACACCTACACCCACTACATGTGCTCTGGACGATGGGGGAATCCCTACAAGGCAAATTTGCACTGCACTTTCCACAATTCCAATTTGGATAATTTCTTGCCCAAGATTTCTACAAGACATAGGTATTTTGATTTGGGAGCATAAGCCCTGAGAATTTGATCTCAACAGAGAATCTGATAAAGACTGATGGATGGAAGTATAGATAAATTAATTATCTATATGATATTGTTAAATATTATATAATTTTGTCTTAATCACTTTCTCAAACATACTCAAGAGACAGTCTCTTTAAAAGATGTATATATATTTAAAACACATGTATATTTTTCTTTAAGAAATCCTGTTGAATTCCATAATTCTAATGAAGTTTTGCTGCTGCCAGGGGAAAAAAAAAATACAGCAATGTTAAGGGGAGGAAATGTGCAGCATGTTTATGATGCTATGACAGTAATGGACTGTATGAAATGCATCTGTTGTGTGACTGGTTACTAAGTTGCTCGGTTTAACTGATTATACACAGTTGTGAAAGCTTTAAAGCACATGGGTCTATTGTTTATATTTGATTAAATGTTGACTTTGTGATCCTTCCTCAATGCCAGTATCAGCAAGGCTCTCAGTCCAGGCTGGAAGAAATGCAAACTAACACACCTGGGGCTGCTAATGTGTGCCAGACACTAGAGTATGTGCTTAAATCTCTTGACTCATTTTATATCTATAGCAACTATTTGAGGTAGATACAATTTTACTTTACAAATATCACAAATCATGAAATTGAGTCTTAGAGAAGTAGACCATTCCAAGTCATTCAGCAACCAGTGCAAGAACAGTATTGGAATCTAATCTTTTATTCCAAAATACATACTTTCTTCAGAAAATCCTTTTGTCTTAGAATTTAATACTGCGTTAGACTATGCCTTTTAACAACATACATGCTTTTAATTTAGTCAGATTTTTGCAAATATAATCTTTCATCCAAATCTTTTTATTTTTTTTCAGTAGCTACTGGCAATAGTTACTCATCTGAGTAATAAGAAAAAAGAAAATTTTGAAGGAGAAATCCTTTTGTTTTCAAACTGGGAAAGGAATGTGTAGGTGAAGTTTTGAGAGAGGCTGCACCTTGGGATTATATTAGCTCAAGTGATACAAGAAGTCAAATACATTCTGAATGCAAGAAAAATTATTGGAAAATATATCATATTTGATGTACTTCAAAATGAATCCTCTGCCTCGGATCCACAAGGAAAAGTAGAAATAATATAATCATCTATAACATTAGGTATGAAATCTGACCCCAAACCTACTTTCACTCAGCCTACCATGTATTTCCATGGCAAGAAGGTCTCCCTCAGGAAAATTTCCATAAACTAGGTTGAGATTATGTTCCCTACTGACCAATAGCATTCTCAATTTTGCCCAAATATTTCCAGTTGAGGAGGCAACATCTTTAGAGCCAAGAATGCACATGGGGTTGCATAGGCACATAGCTTCAGAATGTCAAGACGAAAGTTCAGGCTGCTGGTTGTGATGACCACTCTCCCTAGATTTTTCAAAGCAGTTCCAATTTCAAAAGTTATGTCTCACTGTTATTTTGAATGTTTAATCAACCATATTTCTCACGATCCTAGGTCTTTCATAAAAATCAGACATATGCAAGTTATATCCTCTTAAAGAACATTAATAAAAGATCTTGAGCAGGTAGCATTTAGAGGTTCTATTCAACCTTTGAGTCTCTCGTTCAACATAAAAACTACCCACCAAGAAACCACCATATCCCAGTGAACCCTTCCAAATCTCCTATTTATATACATAAAGCAGGCATCTGAATGTCTGGTCACACTGTAGGTACACACAAATGACAATAATTTTAAGTATTATTTCCATTTTGAGGGATCCTCTATTTTTTCAAGAAATATATCATGATATACATTGTAAAATATTAAGAACATAGAGCATGTAAAATTTTAATGTGCACACAAAAGTCTTTTACAACCTTCTCACTCACTAAGTGGTCCCACATTAAAATAAAATAAATCTTCAGCCAAAGAGAAAGCACTTAAAATATGCAGCCTTTTCAGATTTTAGTCCCACAAAGAATTCATTTTTCTTAGTATTGTCAGATATAATAAAACCATTCGTTTCAAGGAAAAAATAACTTAGCGTGATTTTTTACTTTCAATTTTTAAAAATCAGCTATTTCTTATGATCAATAATTTGGGACTCCACTAGATTTTATGATACTAAATATAGATTTACACAATAGATACTAATGACTCTGGACCCTCAGACACTTGTTACTTAAGTCATAAACCAGGATATCTTCCAAGAACTTATGATTAAATTTCTTTGAGTTAATTAAAAATTATGCAAAGAATGCAAAATGATCACGAGGTAGGGCATGCACAAAGAAAGCACAAATCCTACCAAATGATATTTTTCATGAGTTTCATATTCTTTCAAAGCCAGACCCATGCTTCTACAGAAACAGCCTCAGTTGATTTATTGTTTTGATCCATTCATTTAACATTTTCCTTTATTTAAATACGCATTGAGCACCTCCCATATAGTAGGCACTATCCTTTGCACCAGAGATTTAAGAAAATTAAAAAAAAAAGACAAAAGAGATCAGTCCCTGCCCTCAAAGAGCTGACAAACTAGTTGGGAACAATATAATATAAAATAAATATAGTTTGATGTGCTAAGGCAGTATTACCACAAGGCACAAGCACGGATCACAGGAAAAGAGTGTTTACTTGCTGAGGGTGACCTGCAAAGGTTTCACAGACAGAGTGTTAAAATGAACCAGTAGGAAAAGGGAAAAAAATCACCAGAGAAAGAGAACGGCCATATGGAGGCACTTTCCAGGCCTTTGCTGGTGGAAAGGTACTTTAGATCTATACTTGTCAGCATGTTTTCCTTTAATTTCCAAAATCAGAAGCCCCTCAAGCACTTGCATAGATTTCTGGGTTTCACTTGGAAGTGCTGGATCAGAATCCATAAGGATGATGCCGAGACGCATGCTTAACAGGTAGCTAGACAGAACTTGTGTGCAGTATCAGATGCGCAAAAGGTGCCGTGACATATCATTTAGAGCTAACCGTAGCTTCCTATGAAGGCAATCCCACCTCCTCTTTATAGCCTACATTTATAATATCTTCTGTTATAAATACATTTTTTCTAATTGTGTTGATTATTTTAAATAACCTTCATTTTTAAGTAATAAAAATACAACAAAACAAATTCCTTAATCAAAGCATCGTTTATAATGACATTTATTTTGCTTTCTTGAATAAAATCAGCTTCCTAAAATCTATGTAATTTTCAGAACTGTGTCAATTGTTCATTCATCACCACTGGGTGAAGAGAGACACTAAGTGTTAGTTCTGGTTGGGGGCAATATCTCTATTATGATAATAGTAATAATGATAAATCCCTACCAATATTTGCATATCACATTTAAGATAAAATCTAAAATAACTTTTAAACTAGAAACACCTGGCTATAATTTGCAATGCCGCACAGCAAATTTCAGCTGTTATCTATTACTCAATAATTTAAATCTGATTATATCTCCCTAATCTAAATAACAAATTTTTGCCAACTCCCTTCTTGAGTTTAGAAGACTTCTAATTTTCCTTTACTGCAGTGATAAGTATGGGCAGAAAAAGTATTGTCCTATTATAGAAAAAGTAAAAAACAAAATAATAAATATTGCCATAAGTGGGCCAGAAGCAGTCTTCAAATGGCTGCTTAACTTTTCAACAAGAATTTGCCTTCTCCGCATCCCTAAAAATTGCCATGCTGTTCTTTTACTTATTGAGGTAAATCTATGTTTTAGTTAAAAAACAGCTTCATTGTGGCTGTTATTTCTGTTTCCTATCTAATATATATATACCTAATATACATACACACACACACTCATAGGGAGTATATCAAAATTTGGGATAGTTTTGTCAGTCTTCTTACCCTGATCTCCAAAATGATCTGTGAAGTTGATAAGAGGAGTGAAAGGCACTCCTAAATTTTACTGATTAGTTGGAAGTTTTAAAACCTACTTAAAACTTTGTCACCAGAAATTTCTTGAGATATGCCAATTTCCTTTGTCTGAAAGTTACAATAATATTTATTAAAACAGACCTGTGCTTAACTTTGCATATACTGTATTCTTATCATACTATTAACTCTAAAAATCAAATAGAAATAAAGACTAGCACACCTGCAATATAAACAAAGCACATTCAGGGCAAGAAAGGTGTCTGTCAAATATATGCTCAGTTCTTTATAGAATTTCATATACCTTCTTCCCAAAAGGACAAAATCCAAAACCAAATAAACAGCACAAATAATAGCCATTTTCATCCAAGCTAAAAGTAGTGACAATAATATTTTATTATTAAAAAAAAAAAATGAAGGTTGCCCCATAAGTCTATTAGCTGACTTTTCAGCAGAAACTTTGCAGGCTAGAAGGGAGTAGCATGATATACTCAAAGGACTGAAAGGAAAAAAACCTACAACCAAGAATACTCTACGTAGAAAGGTTATTATTCAAAATGGAGGGACAGATAAAGAGTTTTCCAAACAAGCAAAAACTAAAGGAGTTTATTACCACTAAACTCACCTTACAAGAAAAGTTAAAGAGGTTTATTTAAGTGGGAAAAAAGGCCACAAATAGGAATAAGAAAATTATCAAAGAAAAAATAACACTGATAAAGGCAAATATACAGGACAGGTAGAACATCAACCACCTATAAAGCTAGTCTGAAGGTCAAAATACAAAAGTACTAAAATCATCTATATCTATGGTAAGATGTTAAAAGATACGCAAAAATAAAAAAGGTAAAATATGATATAAAAACCGTAGGGGGAAGTGTAAAAGTGTAGGGCTTTTAGTAAGAGGTCAAACTTAAGAGACCATCAACATAATATAGATTGCTATTTACGTAGGTTATTATATATGAACCTCATGGTAATCACAAACCAAAAATTTATAATAAACATAAAAAAAATAAAATAAAGAGAAAGGAATCCAAACATAACACTAAAGAAAGCCATCAAATCACAAGGGAAGAGAGCAAGAGAAGAAGAAAGGAACAGAGAAGAACTATAAAAACATCCACAAAATTAACAAAATGCTACTTAAGTACATACTTAGCAATAAATACATACTTATCAACAGTTACTTTAAATGTAAATGGACTAAATGCTTCATTCAAAAGACACAGGTTGGCTGAACAGATAAAAATCAAGACTCATATATATGCTGCATACAAGAGACACACTCAGACCTAAAGACACTCACAAACTGAAAGTGAAGGGATGGAAAAAGATATTCCATGCAAATGGAAATCGAAAGAAAGCTGGAGTAGCAATACTTACATCAGACAAAGAACACTTTAACACAAACACTGTAACAAGAGACAAAGAAGGGCATCACATAATGATAAAGGGAATAGACCAACAAAACGACTTAACACTTATAGATATCTGTGTGCCCAACTTAAAAGCAACCAGATATATAGAGCAAATATTAACAGACATAGAAGGAGAAATTGACAGTAACACAATAATAGTAGGGGACTTTAACACTCCACTTACATCACTGGGTAGATCATCCAGACAGAAGATCAATAAGGAAACATTAGTCTCAAATGACACAGTAGACCAGACGGACTGACTAGATATATATAGAACATTCTATCCAAAAGCTGCAGAATACACATTCTTTTCAAATGCACATGGAAGATTCTCCAGGATGGATTACATATTAGTCCACAAAACAAGTCTCAATAAATTTAAGAAGATTGAAATAATATCAAGCATATTTTCTGACCACAATGGTGTGCAACTAGAAATAAACTACAAGGAGAAAACTGGAAAAGTCACAAATATGTGGAGATTAAACAGAATGCTACTGAACAACTATTGGGTCAACAAAGAAATCAAAGGAGAAATCAAAAAATACCTGGAGAAAATGAAAATATGACATACCAAAATCTGTGGGATACAGCAAAAGCAGTAGTAAGAAGGAAGTTTAAATGAATATAGGCTTACCTCAAGATACAAGAACAATCTCAAATAAACAATCTAACAATACACCTAAAGGAACTAGAAAAAGAAGAACAAACGAAGCCCAAAATCAGTAAAAGGAAGGAAATAATAAAACTCAGAGTGGAAATAAATGAAATAGAACCTAAAATGACAAGTAGAAAAGATCAATGAAATTAAGAGCTGATTTTTGAAAAGATATACAAACTCAACAAACGTTTAGTGAGAATTACCAAGAAAAAAAAGAGAAAACTCCAATAAATAAAACCAGAAATGAAAGAGGAGAAATTACAATGGTTATCACAGAAATACAAAGGATTATATTAGAATACTACAAAAAACAGTATGCCAACAAATTGGATAATCTAGAAGAAATGGATAAATTCTTAGAATTACACAACCTTCTAAAACTGAATCAAGAAGAAATAGTGAATCTGAATAGACTGATCACTAGTAAGGAGATTGAAACAGTAATCAAAAACCTCCCAAAAAACTAAAGTCCCGGACCAGATGACTTCCCTGGTGAATTCTACCAAACATTCAAAGAAGATTCAAAACCTATCCTTCTCAAACTCTTCCAAAAAATCGAAGAGGAGGGGATAATTCCTAACTCATTCTACAAGGTCAACATTACCTTGATACCAAAACCAGACAAGGACAACACAAATAAAGAAAATTACAGGCCAATATCCCTGATGAACATAGATGCAAAAATCCTCAATAAAATACTAGCAAATTAAATACAACAATACATTAAAAAGATCATACACCATGATCAAGTGGCATTTATTCCAGGGATGCAAGAATGGTTCAACATCTATGAATCAATTAATGTGATACATTAACAAAATGAAGAATAAAAATCACATAATCATCTCAATAGATGCAGAGAAAGCATTCAACAAGATACAGCATCCTTTATGATAAACATCCTGAATAAAACGGGTATAGAAGGAAAGTACCTCAACATAATAAAGTCCATATATGACAAACCCACAGCTAACATGATACTCAGTGGTGAAAAACTGAAAGCTGTGCCTCTAAGAACAGAGAATAAGACAACCATGCCCACTTTCACCACTCTTATTTAACACTGTATTTGAAGTCCTAGCCAGAACAATTAGGCAAGAAAAAGAAATAAAAAGGATCCAAATTGGGAAGGAAAAAGTAAAACTCGCACTATTTGCAGATGACATGATTTTATATTTGGAAAACCCTAAATAATCCACCAAAAAACTATTGGAAATAATAAGCAAATACCATAAAGTTTCAGGGTACAAAATCAACATACAAAAATAAGTTGCATTTCTATGCAGTAACAATGAAATAGCAGAGAAATCAAGAATACAATCCCATTTACAATCACAACAAAAAGAATAAAATACCTAAGAATAAATTTAATCAAAGAGATGAAAGACCTGTACACTGAAAACTTCAAACATTGTTGAAAGAAATCAAAGAAGCCACAAAGATATGGAAAGATACCCATGCTCATGGATTGGAATAATCCACAAAGTTTTAATATCCATACTTCCTAAAGCAATTTACAGATTCAATGTAATCTCTATCAAAGTTCCAATGACATTTTTTTGGAAATAGAACAGAGAATCCTAAAAGTTATATGGAACAACAAAAGACTCTGTATAGACAAAGCAATCCTGAGAAAAAAGAACAAAGCTGGAGATATCACACTCCCTAATTTCAAAATATACTACAAAGCTATAGTAACAAAAACAGCATGGTACTGGTGCAAAAATAGACACACAGGTCAATAAAACAGAATCAAGAGCCAAGAAATAAACCCCACACATCTATGAAGAGCTAATTTTCGACAAAGGAGCCAAGAACATGCAATGGAGACAGGAAAGTCTCTTCAGTAAGTGATGTTGGGAAAACAGCAAAAGAATGAAAGTAGGTCATTATCTTACACCACACACAAAAAATTAACTCAAAATATATTGGAGACTTGAATATAAGACATGAAACCATAAAACCCCTAGAAGGAAACAAGGCTCTACACTCTTCAACACATCTTTGCAGTATCTTTTCGAATATCACACCTTTTCAGGCAAGGGAAACAAAGGAAAAAACAAACAAATGGAACTACATCAAACTAAAAGTCTTCTGCACAGCAAAGGACACCACCAACAAAATGAAAAGTTAACCTAACAATTGGGAGAAGATACTTGCAACTCATATATCCAATAAGGGGTTAATATGCAAAAAATATGAAAGACTCCTACTACTCAATAAAAAGCAAACAACAAATAACCCAATTAAAAAATGGGCACAGGATCTAAGCATTTTTCCAAACAAGATATATGGATGGCCAACAAGCACAGGAAAAGATATTCAACATGGCTAATTATTAGGGAAATGCAAATCAAAACTATAATGAGATATCACCTCATGTCCATCATAATGGCTGTTATTGAAAAGACAAGAAATAACAAGTGTTGGAGAGGATGTGGAGAAGAGAGAACCCTCGTACACTTCTACTGGGAATGTAAACTGGTGTAGCCACTATGGAATACAGTATGGAGAGTCCTCAAAAAATTAAGAATAGAACTACTATATGATCCAGCTATTCCACTTCTGGGTATTTATCCAAAGAACACAAAAGCAGTAATTTGAAAAAATATACGCATTGCTATGTTCATTGCAGCATTATTCACAATATCCAAGATTTGAAATAACCTAAGTGGCCATCAACAGATGAATGGATATAGAAGATGTGGTATATATACACAATGGAATACTATTCAGCCACAAAAAATGATGAAATCTTGCCATTTGCGACAACATGGGTGGAGCTTGAGGGCATCATGCTAAGCGAAATAAGTCAGATGGAGAAAGCCAGATACCAAGATTTCACTCACATGCGGAAGGTGAAAACAACAACAACAACAACAAACATACACATAGACACAGAGAATAGACTGGTGGTTACAAGAGGGGAAGGGGGGATGGAGGATGGCAAAAGGGGCACATGTTTAAGGTGACAGATGGTAATTAGACTTTGGGTGGTGAACACGATGTAGTCTACACAGAAATTGAAATATAATGATGTATATCTGAAATTTATATAATGTTATAAACTAATGTTAACTCATTAAAAAATTAATTTAAAGAAAATGAAGGCTGGACAAATAATGTTCCTATGATTAATTCCAAAACTGGCTATTTTGTGCCAAAAACTTTGTCATATATCTAGGATGTAAATATGAATAAGGCATATTCCTTAAGCAGCTCAAGATCTCGTGGCAGACTTAAAGAACCAGACTACGTAACTTAGATTATGAACTTGGATCTTCCCAGGACGTTGTACAATAACTTTGGATATTTATCTTTCTCAGCTATTGTATGAGCCTAATTTGCCCTCACCATGAGCCTTTTACTTGTTTTACATCAATATATCATATTGCTAACAATGTCCCTAGTTTGTTTCTTATGAGTTCCCATGATTCATGTACATTACTTCTCTACATTTGTGTTTACTCAAGATATGACTAGTATCATGGATTCTTGGCCCATTCAGACATTTATTAGGGTGAGAATCACTGTGATTAAAAAAATGCTAATCCGAGTTTGGTGATCCATGGAACACTTTTTACTACTTTCCAACATTCTTTAAATTAGCTTATAACTGTACACATTTCTAGGCTTATCCCAGATGTAGACCGAAAATAACTTAAGAGTTCATAAACACTTTAATTTTCTCTTATCAGATCATCATGTTTTATAATTTTGAAGTTTGCTTTCTTGTTTGAGGAATCAGAATAAATTAAAAAAGAAAAAGACTACACACAAATGTAAAAAACTTAAGAGCAGGATGTCAAAATAATTGCAGCCAGATTAATCAGACTCTGAAATACATTAGTAAAATTTTCTGAGGGAAAAATTTGAAGGAATAAGGAAAGTTTAGGAAGACACACCTTAATCTCTGTGGTTACTAGTTAGCCTCTTGATTAGACAGTACCAATCGTTTATCCTGGTTTGTAAATCCCCACCTTAATACCAGCTGGTTTCCAGAGAGCCAGATGAGGTTTGGCAGGTTCACAACAGGTGTAAAAATTATTGTCAAATAAAATTTTCCTTATTTGTTTACTTTTCTTGATAACTTACTTCTGGACCGATGTGATTTTGTTTGTCATTTAAATATTTTTGTTAGCATTTTAATTATGTAGGTTAGTTCATCCAAATTTTAACCTTATTGGCAAATCAGTTCAATCTTCTACAAAATAGAGAGCACTTTACAGCACCCCTCCGGGTTATGACCTATGGACTGTTTAAATAGAGCCAGTGAAAAGAAATCACAGCTTCATGAAGAAATTCATGCCGATGTGAGACCGATAACTACCATATATGTATCTTCTTCTTTTTTCAGTTTCCGTAAATCACCACCACTAATTCATTCAACAAATCTTTATCGTGTATCTACAATGCACTAGGATGTAAAAAACAAACAGGCAAACATATTAGTAATTCCAGACTTGTGGCAAGTGCCATGATTAACATGAGAAAGTAGGGTGACAGGAAAATCACATGTTGGGGTGAACTACCTGAGATAGGGTGGTTGTGGTTTAGATGAGACCTGAAGGATGAGAAAGATCCAGTCGTGTAAGAACCTGGAAGTATGGGGTAATGGCACCACAATCCAGGCAAAGAGTCGAGAAAATGCAAAGCCTCTGAAACAAGAAAGGACATGGCCAGGAGAGGGAGAGACTGTCATGAGATAGGAAAGGAGAGATACTAGGGCAAGATCAGGCAGGGCCAAAGAAGCCAAGGAAAGGAGTTTGGATTTTTCTTCTTAAATGAGTGTGAAGTCACTAATGGATTTTAAGCTGGGGAATGACATGATTTTATTTATGTTGGAAAAAAATCAGTCTGGTTGTTATGCAGGAAATGGATCATAGTGGAGTGAATGTGAAACACCAATTAGGAAGTTACAGGAATTGTCTTGAGATTTGATTGTTTCTGAAAACATAGTCATAGAAGTAATTATTAAGAAGAAGTAGTGGGTTCAAGGCATATTTTGTAGAAACATTAATGAGTTGTCAGTAAATTTGATTTTGTGGGTGAGGTAAAGGGAAGAATCAAGGACATATTTTAGATTTCTGATTTGACCAAGTGAGTAATAATGGCACCCTTAAAAGAGATGAGGAAGAATAAAGGAGAAAGAGTTTTCTAGAAGAGTTTCAAAATAAGGAGTTTTGCTCATGTAAAATTTGAAATAGCCTCAAAGCACCTAAATGTAGACAAATTTGAAGTATAGACTTTTAGTGTAGTGGAGAAATCTCAGCTGAAGATATGAATTTTGCTGTTGTTATCATGCACATACAGGTCAAAGCTATGGTGATGAATGGACCACCTTAGGGGTAAAATTGGAGATAGGTGAGGGCTCCGTATTGTTCTGTGAGGCAGTTCCTGATTTAGGCAAATAGTAGAAGAGGAGAAATAAGTCAAGAAGACAATGAAAATCGTCAAGTGAAAGCCAGGAAGAGGATATGGTGTCAAATAAGCCAAGAGAGGAACATCTTTCATCAAGGAGAAATTGAAGACATTAGGTATGACAAGGACAGAGGAGAGTCTGTTGGCAAGAAGGCTTTCAGCAGAGTGACGAGGACTGAACTAGAGGCAGGATTGACAGGGGAGGAACTGGAAATCCTGTTTATAGGACACTGTTTTGAAAAGTGTTGCTCTAAAGGGAGCAGAGAAATGGGAATGTAGCCAGAAGGACATGAGGAGAAAAGGGACTTTTGTTTTGTTTTTTATTAATGAGAGATACTAAAGAGTGTTTCTTTGTCTTACAGAAATAAGAAAATAATAGAGCAGAGAGTGCTGGGAGAGAAGAGAAAGAATAAATGAAGGAACAAAGTCCTTGACAAGGAAAGGAGGATTGAGATCTTGGGTACAAGGGGAGAGACTGCTCCACCAGAGGGGTCTTTTGGTATGCGATGTCTTTTAGAGTACTTGAAGTCATTCTCTTCTAAATTAGGCCTGAAAAGTCAGTCATCCAATATTTGAAGGTTACCAATTCATCTTGAGGAAAATGTCCTTCAGTATGGAAATGTGAAATGCATTCGTTTTTTTCTTTCCTCCCAATTTCCCTAAGGGAGAAGTTTGTTCTGGCTCACAAAGACCTACATTCAAGAGTTGCCTACATTGAAGGCAAGTTAAAAACATGCTTGGAAAAATAATGAAGAATCCTGAGGGATTGTGCAGAGAAAAATCACCAGGTTTTGAAATAGACAAATGAAAGTTAGTTGGGTTTTTATTTAACAACTGTACAGTAATTCCAATTTGGTGGCATGCAGTAGTGTAAATAAAATCCTGGATAACACCACAACATCACTGTCCGTTACAATTAAGAGAAAACCTAACCTGAACAAATTCTAACAAAAAATAGAATCTACTAGAATCTGGATATTCCAGAGACAACATTTAGGCGCGCCTTGGCTTAGGGTTTAAGCAAAGTGATCAGGGCATGCTTCTTCTGTCTCTTTATAAATCTATTTTGCTTTCTCACTGTTGTCTCAATTCTCAAGCATGTTCTCTTTTGCATAAGATGATTGCATGAAACTCTCTTTTTAATGCTCATCAAACACACCATAAATAACGGAAAAAGACAAACAACAAACTGGGAGAAGGCATTTGAAACACATAGTAAACCAATAATATCTCAAATTATTTTTACAAAAGTCCTATAAATCAATAACAGAAAAATAAACAATCCAATAGAAAAAAATGGCAAAAGGTATGACTGGGCAGTGACTAGGGTAAGAAACAGAAATGGTTCAAAAACACTGAAGTTGTTCAATGCCATTGAAAAAACAAGAAACCCCAAAATGAAATCACAATGAAGCATCATTCCATCTGCACTGGAGTAACTAAAATCAAAATGTGGTGGGGAGGATGTGGAGCAATGGAACAATGAAACTTTCATACTTGCTGCTGGGAGCAGAAATTGTCACATTTACTTTGGAAAAGAGTTTGAAATCACCTGGTAAAACTGAAGATGAATTTCTCTACACCTGGCCTTTTTACACCTAGATACATATCCTAGAGAGATTGGCCACCAGGAGTCATGTACAAAATGCTCAAAACAGTAATAATGATTCAAAGTTTTATCAACACTAGACAAGATAAATAGGTAAATAAATTGTGGTATATATTCCTTTCATACTGTATAGCACTAAAAGCAGTGAAAATAAATGAACTATAGCAAAGCAGTCACAACATGGATCTCAAGAATCAAATGCTTAGCAAAAAATAGCTAGTCAAAGAGAATATATAATGTATGATTCTATGCATGTAAAATTTAAGATGGCAAAATTCCACCAAATATTATTTAGGGTTATATACAAACATATCGGAACGCTACAGAAAGATAAAGAATAATATAGCATTTAAGGAAGTGGTTATCCCTATTAGGGGGTAAAGAGGATGAGACAAGATGGGAGGGCTTCTAATTCACTGGAAAAGTTTTATTTATTAAGCTCAGTGTTGGACACATATGTACTCAATTTTTATTATTTTACTCTACTATACATATTCGGTACTTTTCAGTATTTATGATATATTTGACAACAAAAAAAGTTAACCAAATGAAGTTAAGCAAATCATTATACACCTAAGTTGTTAACTATATTTGTAACACCAGTGATGAGCTGGTGACTCTGGTGTGCTTATGCACCTTTGGCAAAGTACTTGGCAATATATATCCAGAGCTATAAAAACGTTCTTTCCTTTTGACCCCATAATGTTACTACTTGCATTTTATTACAGAGAAAAAGTACAGAAGATTTCTTGCTTCTCTTTCCAAATGCATTTTCCAGCATTCCAACTTAAACATTCTAAACTATCACCATACCAAACCACCTGCTCCTTCCGATTTTATTTCTGTGCTTTTCCAAGATTTGAACCTCTGCAAAAGCCTTACTTAATTTCTTCAGAATGGGTTCCCTACCCACCTTGTCTTTCTACTAAATCCTTCTGCATCCTTCAGGACTTAATGCAGGTTTTATTTCTTCATGTCAACTGTCTTTGATCTGCATATCATGGTTAAATTTCTCCTCATTGTGTTTCCGTATTTTTATATTCATCTAGTATGGCAATATTAAATGGTTCGTATAATTCCCCATGAGACTGTCTGCTCCATGAAGCCAGGTAGTGGTTTATTCACAACTGAATCTTTCCCCAAGAGTGAGTACTATAAATCATTGTTTAATAAGTATTTGTTAACTGAAAGAGAAAAGACACTACATGTTCACAGCAGCATTGTTTATCATAACAAAACTCATGACAATCCAAGCATCTACTGATGGGAGAACGATCTGTTAATTATAGTGTATTATTTGATGAAGTATTATACACTCATTAAAATGCTATTGTGACGTCAAATATATTAAATATTGAAAATCTTAATGATATAATGGTAACCAATCTAATTCATGAAAACAAAGGAAATTTTATCAAATATCTACAACTATGTAAAAAATGTACCTACGTGAACAGGAACTGGAAGGCAAAATGAAATAGCCTATATAACACACAAATATGAAAATGGTTGATTATAGATTCTTTGTTGAAATTTTTGCTTCTGAATAAATTGTTTTCCTTAGAAATTGTATTTAAAATTCAATATTTTCAGACACAATTGACTGAGAGTCTGATTCACATAATATGACACCCTTATTCAGAACAATCTCTGTTCCCCTTCTTAGTACACTGCTCAATACACACCCTGGGAGCCAAAAAAGTAGCTTCAAATGGACACTATGAAGCAATTTCTAACTCTAAGCAATAAAAAATAAACTTTTAAAAAATAAGCATTTAATACTGAATTTTCAAGAATACTCCTAGCTCACCAACTAGAAAGAAAAAAAAAAAAAACCTCTTAAAATGCATAACCATAAACCATTTTAAAAATCTCATAACATTTTAAAGTGGTCTCTGAATCACGCGACGTAAGTATCTGTGATTGCACTAATTACTGTCCCTTCCTCCAGTCACAGGCAGCATATAATATACAACTGCTTTCCATGTGGGGGCATAAACTTACAAAATCAGCACTATTTATCAACTTCGCCTGGGTTACACAACTGAATCAGCTCTGGAACATTACAAATAGATTCCCGGGCCCCAACCCAAGCAAGTTTGGGGTAGTGCTAGAGGTTTTCCTAGTTTTAAGAACTCAGGAAATTTAAATGTAAAGCCCAGGTTGAAAAATACTAGCTTAGAACATGAAAATAATCTTTTAAGGTTAACATAAAGCTTAGTGAAATAAAGAACTCTCATTTTGTAAAAAAGTGTCATAACATATAGTATCTTTGGTATGATGATGGGTAATCAAAGGTTCTGACAATCAGGTCATCCTCAGTTCAGTACTTGGTGGTGGTATTTGAATTTAACATGTCTGAAACCAATTGCTGTTTCATCTTTCTCCCCCACTATTGAGCCAGTGCCACTTATCCACTGTAGTTCTCTTCTAGCACACTTTCTTTTTTTCAGCTTTACCGAGGTATAATTGACAAATAAAATTGTAAGATATTTAAAGTGTATAACGTGAAGATTTGATAAAGGTATACATTGTGAAAGGATTCTTCCCTGGCACACTTTTAATACTAATTCATCCTCTCTAACTCCAATCTCCATAGTTGAATCCATCCTGAATACCATTACCAAATTAACTGCCTTGGGCACAACTCTGTTCATCAACTTCAGTAGGTCCCCATTGATCACTGGACAAAGCCCCAGACCCTCAAACTGCCACTTAAAGCCCTTGACCACCTGACCCTGGATGATCTCTGCCCCCTCATTCTTTTATTTTCCTTCACAGACCCCACATTGCTACCAAGCCACCTGATGTTCTGTGTACCTGTCCCTATTCTTTGCGACGTATGTGCACTTCTTATGTAATTCTTCACAGAGTACATCTATCTTACACAAATTCAAATTCCACTCATCCTCCAATTCCAGCTCAAATTTTGTCTATTTCCCAGGGCTTTCCCGGACGTCGCTCCCATTTAAAAGTCTCTACTTAATCAATCCAACTAATACAATAATTTGTACTTTTGCACGGTGTAACATTTTACCTTATGGAGTCATTATTATCTTATTACCTGTAGAATAAGGTAGGTTCTACCTAATAGAACAGTAGGATATAGTAGGTATGTTCTATCTAATGAAATAAGTTCTTTAAAGATAGATTTCCTGTCCGATTGATTGTCATTTTTTCCTTCAGCACCTTGCAACTATTTATTCCCTAGAAACTTTCATTAAATTAATATATGCCTTAGAAATACTTTTGATGTTTCCAAGAAACTCAAAATATGAAACCAGATAAAATTCCCTATACCCTTGCCCCACCACGAACAACAAAGTATCCTGTGTGTCTTCTGTCTGGCTCTGTACATTTTTGAAATATTTAAGCTTGTCCCAAGTTCTATAGAAGCTTTCATCAGATTCTAGAGAAATAAAAATAAATAAGACCCTGTCACCTTGAGGTAGATATAGTAGAAATATCAGACTGCATATGTTAGGAGTTGAAATAAATAAACACATATTTCATAATATTTATAATTTCCATTATATTTAATATAAGATAGTTGTGCACAAATTTTCACATTTCCACAGGAGTACAGCAGGGGTGACTTTAATTTAACTGTTATTTTTAGTAATGTTTAGTTGTACTCTACTGGGTCCTGAATAAGTGGTGTTGGGATTTCTTCCCCACAATCTATTTAGTCTCACACTGAGCTGACCTACCCATCCTGGGCTGTCACTGATACTTCTTGCCAATTCCATCTTCCCCCACATCGGTCCCTGCACTCACTTACTAAACATTACCTATGCCGCCAGAGAGAGTCAGTTTAGTTCCACATATGCTGGTCAGTCTATAAATCACTGATTTTGATTTTAGGAGGAAGGTGAATATGCATTTATTTTTCTGCATTCTCCAGAAGAGAGAGCACTTGTTACGCCCCTGTGATTCTGACTATGGAGTTATTTTCCATCATTAAATGTATCTTTGTCATGCTTGAGGGATGTTCAAAAGGGGAGACAACATTTCATTCTTCTTTTGACATCAAGACCCTTCAAAAACAACTATTCCTCACTATTTTTTTCCCAATCCTCCGAAGGTCTGAAAAGCCCTGCTCCAAGTTCGCTCCACTAAGAAAGGACCAATTTTAAACCATTTAATTACCAATCAATCTTAAGTAAGTCAAGCAAAAGCAACATCTGACCCAATTTGTTTAGAAACCCATTCATTCAGCTTTGTGACTTCTCTGCCATGCAGGAGACCTGTCAGACTGGAATCAAGAAAAAGGCTTATCGAATTTTAATGTTGAACTAATGTTGCTTCTGCAGTCGCCTGCATTAGAGGGGTGACGGGGAGTCCAGCAAGGAAGTGAAAAATGGTCTTTCTCTCTCTCACTTTTTTTTTTTTTTTTGCAAAGAGTTCAAACGTTCAATCTGTCCTTTCTATGAACCTACTATTTACGGCAACCTCTTTTAACCTATATATAATGCATGAAGAAATCTAGGCAGAATAATATTGTATGTAGGCACTCATGTGACTGATTGCATTGAACCCTGAAAGCTTTTGGATGTCAGGATCACGAGATTGCTGGATCCGCAGCTAACTCCACCTGCTAAGGCAACTCCTACCAACCCTCAGAAAAATTATGCATAAATTTATAGTATGAGACTTCAAGTGTGGATTCTGTCTCGATCTAGAGGACTTATATGTCTTCCTCATTTCTCTGCATCCTTTTTCATAATATAATGCCTACAATAGAGTTTCATTAATGCTTTTGACTAAATGATAGAGTCTATAAATTTGAGCAGTGATTTAAAGAGCATCTATGACATCGAACGGGAGAAAATATCATAAATGAATACTGATTTTCTCATCTCCTGTTTCCCGATTATTATAATAGCTTGTTCTTTTTCTTTACCCCATATCTCACCCTCTACTCAGGCTGAAGAAAAGCAAGATAATGAGTAAGTAAGGAGAGCAGATATTACTTCAAATTAGTAATCGTTCCAGTTCTGCCTCAGTACTCAGGGCACATGAACCTTCATTTCTCATGACTTGGTCACATAAATGACTGAGATCAACGAAAGTGACCCATAGCAGCCTGTTCAGTTTTAACTATTCCATTTCACTCTTATATTTCCAATATGTCCAACAGTGGATTTGGAAGAGCCAACATTCATGCCTCTGTTCCATCACTTCTGAGACTTGTGATTTGTTTTTTTAAAGGAAGATCCATTGCCTATGTTTGGGTTCATCTAAAAGCAGAGTCTGAGACAGGGCCTTGGGTTCAGGCAGTTTATTTGAGAATGGGAGTGATGGAGCTAGGAGAGCAAGGGAAGGAAGGAGAAAAATCCAATAGAGTATGCAGGTTACCACTGTGGACACTGTGGCTCAATCCCACAGGGAAATGTCTGAATACCTTGTAGAAGTTTGGGAAAGTCTCTGTTGAATTACTTAGAGGCTCAGCCATTACCTGCCAATTCCTATCCCACATTGTTTAAGGTTGTCCTCCAAGACCAGGTCACCCAGCATACAAGACTTTGGTCTAACCAAGTTCCTAAGCCTTTGGAAAATAAATTCCTAATGCAAAAACCTGGCATGAACCTGAAATCAGAGGTGTATCAAGGAGATGTGGTAACGGTCACACAAGTTATGTGCTATATCCATGGCTCTATCGGGGTTTCTCAATCTCAGCATATTGACACTCCAGGCCACATGATTCTTTGTTGTTGGACACTGTAGGATGTTAAGCAGCATTCCTGGCTTGTACCCGCTAGATGCCAGTAACACTCCCTCAATTGTGACAATCAAAAATGTCTCCGGACATTGCCAATTGTTCCCTGGGTGGCAAAATTGTCCCTGATTGAGACCATTGACCTGAGGCAATTTACTAAAAGTGATTTGAGACATTGTTCTGGTTGTCTAGCATGCCAGAGAAAACACAGAGAACCCAGGTATAATAATCCTCCAGGAATCTCCCTCCACCACAAAAAATAATAGAATCAACTCATTTATGCATTCTTTCTTTCTTTCATTCAAAAATATCTGTTTAGCATCTTCTATGTTCCAGGCACAGTTGTTTAAGGCCCTTAGGATATAAATTTGAGTAAGAAGCAGATTTTGCCCTGCCCTCGGGAAGCCCACAAACTAGTGGAGAAAAATGACACTGGAAGAGTGATAAAGTCAGTCAAGTGTAACGGTATTGATGGAAATTTGTTATCAGTTTTAGCAGGGAGAGTTGAGACCTCTCGAAGGAGGTGACCCCTCAAGGAAGTCTGTACCATGTAGTTTTACAAACAGACAAAGTCAAGATTCCAGAATTTAGCATGAGCAAACCACTTAGCAATACTAGAAAATCTTGTATAGTGCTTACTTTGTGCCAAGTACTGTTATAAATGTTTTATGTATGCTTATTGCCTTAGTTCTTACAATAATACCACAAGGTGAGAATTATTACAGCTATTTCACAAATGAAGAAACTGTGGCATATGAAGGTATAGTAAGTTGTCCAACATCTGGTAAATAATGGAGCTGGGATTATAATTCACATAGCCTAAATTCAGAGCTGTAGCATAAACCACTGTGGTCAACCGCCTAAGACAACTACAGTCACTCTTCCCTATTTCCTCTCCATCCAAAATTTTGCCCTAAATATCTCCATTGTTGTTAAAATCTAGGCATGCTAAATTTTTTCATAACAACTCACTGTCTTTAAGGGTCAATCCATTTTTTTTTTCAGAATTTTAGTCTCAGAAAGAAGGAATTGTAAAAAGGAATAAAATGAGACACGCCTTTAATTATGTAATGCTTTTAAGTTTCTTCAGTAAATAGTACAATGGTCCAAATATGATTATGTAACTTATAAGGCAAACCAGGACACTTTAGAGAGTGAAAGTGGGCAGTATTGATGATTGTGCTGGGACAGCGGGTATAAACCTTAACTATCTTGGGTAAAGTGAACCCTATAAATTACCCACCTCAGGTCTAACAGTCTTATTAAAAGAGAGACAACAGGCCCCAAATGGAGTCACTTGTGCTAAGCCCCGTGTCACCAAATTGAGACATGATACCTAACTTAATTACAGTTTCAGCCTCCCCCAAGAATGAAATCTTAAACCAGTCAATCTGGAGTTACCCGGTCAGCATTAGTGGGGGAATCAGCCTGATAGACCCCTGTCATACCCTAAAGAAAGGTGACCTTGCCACAGACAATCAGCTCTCTGCCTGTATAACTTCCTTGTCCTACCTCCTTCTGCCTATAAAAGTCTTTCATTTTGTGCAGCTCTTTGGAGTTTCTTTCTATTTGCTGGATGGGATGCTGCTTGATTCATGAATCATTGAACAAAGCCAATAAAATCTTTAAAATTTACTCAGTTGAATTTTGTTTTTTAACAGTCTCAAGGAAGGATAATATGCAGTTTGGAAAGCCCGAAAAAGCTGTGATGATTCTGTGTTTCCTATATAGGATAAAGTAACTAAAATATTATTTTCCATGATTCAGCCCTAAATATTCTCTACTCTCATCTCCTGCCACTACTTGCTTCACATTCGCCACTCCAAATCATTCAATCTCTTAGAGCTCTTAAGAACTTACCTCTTTGAAATTTCTTGACTTTGCTTATACCATTCTGTCTTTGGAATGGTCTTCCCATTCCTCTTCTGTGGGCTAACTGATCACCCGGCCAACTTCTCCTTTTTTAACTACTCTCTTAGCTAACATCTCACTCCTACTCTTTCTTTAAAAATGAGATGAACTCATAAAAGCCTTTTTGAGTGTCCTTCCACACTCTTTCCCAACCAGGCTGAGTCTGTTCCTTGGTTTCACTCCTTGATTCTGCTAAACTCTGCTCCTGAGGAGCAAGGCCCATGTTTTCCAAATTCTTGCAGACTCCATGCTTAGTATATAGCATGCAACATAGTAAATGCTCAATGACTGTTAATAAATGACAAATGGAAACATCAACAAATATGTTTCTGCCACCTTTGCAGCAAGTATATGTCAAGATCTCTGATTCTTGAGATCAATATAGAATTCCATAACTCTTCATACCCATTTTTTAATAAATGAGATTTTTTTCAAGTATGTGGTCAAGTAGTCTTTTGGAGCCCTTGCCAGAGCAAAGGAGTTCATAACACGTGGCACACATCTCAAGAAAGTGGGTTGTGTTCTAGATATGTGTAGCATGCTGCTACATAATCAGTCCAGGCAATCATGATGTTTGACAAAAATAGAAATTAGAAAAAGTTCTTAAGAGAGTTCTTTCTAAGAGGCATCTTACAATGGATTTTGCACAAAAATAAACCCTACAAGTAAATATATATATATTTATTAGAAATATATGTGTATATACATATATGTACATGTATATATATCTATATATCTATATATCTATACACACACATATACATATTCAGGAAATTATGTATTTTAATATTCCTGTTTAGAAGGATCAGTCATAGGAGGACACTAAGCCTTTAGCATTAGCAATAAGGATTTTGCTAAATCTGTTTTTTAGAAAACAAAACAAAACCTAAAAAAACTTGTTCAACCTTGTTTAACCAAGAAAAATCTCAAATTTATTTGCAGCAAAGCTACATTAAATATATATATGGTTTAAAAGTAAGAAGAGAGACCTCTTCCAAATAAAGCCTCTGGGAGGGTGAATAATGACCTCCCAAAGAGGTTCACGTCCTAATCTCCAGAACCTGTGAAGATGTTGCTTTCACACAGCAAAAGGGATATTGCAGCTGTGATGAACTAATGATCTTGAGGTGTAGAGATTGTCCTGAATTACCTGGGTGCGGCCAATGTAATCAAAATGATCTGTATAAGTGAAAGAAGGAGGCAGGAGAGTCAGTCAGAGGAGATGTGACACCAGAAGCAGAGGTCAGAGTGATGCAATCGCTGGCTTTAAAAACGGAAGGGGGCCACAAAGGAAGGAATGTAGGCAGGCTCTAGAAGGTGGAAAGGCAAGTAAACACATTATCCCCTAGAAACTTCAAAGGAAACACAGTCCTCATGACACTTTCGTTTTAAGCCAGTGAGACCTATTTCAGACTTTTGGCATGCAGAACTATAAAATAGTAAGGTTGTGTTATTTTAAGCCACAAAGTTTGTGTTGATTTGTTACAGCAGCAATAGAAAACCAATACGGCTTCTACTTTACGAGAATATTTCCTCAACTCTAGTTATTTTACTTTATAATTTATTATGAAAAATAACAAAATAAAATAAATATTCTGGACTTCTGCTTCTGGGAAGATGGAGTAAATATACTTTTCTCTGTTCTCCCACTAAGTACAACTAAAACTCTGGACATCGTATACACAACAAACAAAAGAAAACCCTGCAAGGTGGAGTAAAGAAAGCAGACTACCTCAACACATCAGCATGTGAAGAAGTGGTAAATTCCCTGGGTTTTTCCTTTCGCTCATATAGCCTAGACATGAAACTGAAGAAACTAATAACTTGGAGACTCCAATGAGGGCTGACAAAAAGTTATATAAAAAGTTACATTTTTATATAATGTAATACCTAAAGCAACCATCAAAAAGCAATAGAAAGAAATACATTCAAAAACAGTACAGATAAATCAAAATGAGATTCTTTAAAAATGTTCAGGCAACTCATAGGAAGACAGAAAAAACAAAACAGAGAACAAAACCAGAGGGAAAAAAAAAATTAAAATGGTAAACATAAGTCCTTACACATCAACAACTACATTAAATATAAATGCTCTAAACACACCAATGAAAAGACAGAGGTTAGCTCAGTACATCAAAAAAATAACCAAAGTATATATTATCTACAAAAAACTTCAAATATAGCAAGATAGGCAGGTTGAAAGTAAAAAGATGGGAGAAGATGTGCGACATAAACATTAATCAAAGGAAAGGAGGAGTGGCTATATTAATATCAGATAAAGTAAAATTCAGAGCAATGGGAGAAGATGTGTGACATAAACATTAATCAAAGGAAAGGAGGAGTGGCTATATTAATATCAGATAAAGTAAAATTCAGAGCAAAGTAAATTACCAGAAACAGAAGGGGGAAATACAATGATAAAAGGGTCAGTCTACCGAGAAGACATTGTGATCCTATTGTGAATTCACAAAACAAAGAGCTTCAAAATATAGGAAGCAAAAATTGATAGTACTGAAAGGAGATATAGACAAATCTACAATTATAATTGGAGACTTGAACACTCCTCTGTCAACAGTTGGTCAAACAATTAGACAGAAAATCAGCAAGGATATAGAAGAACTCAACAATGCTATCAACTAACAGGACCTAATCAACATTTATGCAACACTCCACCTAACAATAGCAAATACAAATTTTGTCCAGGAGTCTGGACAAAAGATTTGTACTTGGTGCCTCCCAGAGCCGTGTCTTTATGACTTCTTGTGCATAAGCAATTCAGGAGGCACATCCTTTAGAAATAGCAGCTGCTGAAGTAAGTCCAAAATATATATAATAGGGCAAATATCTCCATTTTGTTCTTATTTAGAAATGTCTTCTAATTTTGGTCCTCTGTTCTTCCATAAAACATAGATTCAGCTTGTCAAAGTGCACAAAATAATGACTTGGAATTTCAACTGTAATTGCACTAGATTATAAATCATTTGGAGGGAGAATTGACATCTTTTAGATATTGAGTTGTTTTATCCATTAACATGGATTATCTCACTATTTAATTAGCTTTTCTTTAACATCGTTTGATAAAAATTTACATTTTTTATAGATGTTTTAAAACTTTGATTATATTTGTTTCAGAGTATTTGTAATTTTTTGGTGGTTTATTAGAATATATCACTTAAGGGGCCGGCCCGGTGGCGCAGGCAGTTAAGTGCGCGCGCTCCGCTGCGGCGGCCCGGGGTTCGCTGGCCCGGATCCCGGGCGCGCACCGACGCACTGCTTGGCAAGCCATGCTGTGGCGGCGTCCCATATAAATGGAGGAAGATGGGCACAGATGTTAGCCCAGGGCCGTCTTCCTCAGCAAAAAAAGAGGAGGATTGGTGGATGTTAGCACAGGGCTGATCTCCTCACAAGAAAAAAAAAAAAAAAGAATATATCACTTAAATTATTTTATCTAACTCTTTCTGCTCTGTAAAAAGCCAATTGATTTTTAAATATACTGACCCTATACAGCAACTATACTAAATAATCTTATTAATTCTATTAATTATCTACATCTTTATTGTAATTTTCATTGATAACAAAATTATCTGAAAATATAGACAATTTTGCTTCTTTCATTTCAAGCCTTATCAGTTAATTAATTAATTAATTTTAAAATTTATTTTGTTTTACAGGCCTGGTTAGAATTACCAATATAACATTAACTAGAAGTGGGGATAACATGCCCTCCCTTCTTGGTCCAGATCCTAAACAAATTTCAATATTTCTCCATTAAGAACATTTGTTTAGGGATTAAATATGTCCTTCATTATATTAAGAAAGATTTTGTTTGTCATGATTTTTTTACTATTTTTTCCCATCGTGAATAGAGTTGAATTTTATCTAATGCTAACCCTGAAATTGTTGACTTAATAATATGGCTTTTGTACTTGAATATAGTGAATGATTTCAATAAATTTCCCAAATTTAAATACCAATCCAAATACTAAATGTAAACACCAAATCTAAATATAAAATTCCAATAACATATTTCTGAGAAAATCTCATGCAGTCGTGATGTACTCTCTTCTTTTATTCATTACAGATACTGTTTATCAACATTTTATTTAGAGTGTTTGCATCTATACTCATGAGTGAATTTGGCTAATAAATTTCTAGGCCTGTTACCATTGTTAGGTTTTGGAATTAGGATTATGTGAACTTCGTATAATGTGTTGCAGAGCATTCCCATTCTTTCTCTTTCTGTATTCATTTTGTAACATTTGATTTACTTGTTCTTTCAATGTTTGATAGATAGGCCATAAAACATTCTGTCTGTTGCTTTCTCTATGGGAAGAATTTTAACTACTGATCATTTTGTAATGGTTGTAGAACTGTTCAGTTTTCTATTTCTTATTGAGATAGATTTGATGCTATGTTTTCTTAGACATTTGTTCATTTTACCAAAGTTTTCAAATTATTAGTGTGAAATTGTTCATTATGTTCATTCATTAATTTTTTAATCTCTGAGCCAACTGTAGTCATGTTTCCTTATCCATTCTAATATTGATTCTTTGAACATTCTTTTTTATTCTTGATAAATCTTGCTAGAAGCTTATAATGCTTTTCTGCCCTTATTTGTCTTTATCATTTTTCTTTTTGTTTTATTTTGCTTTAGACTCTTTCTCCCACTTTAATCCCCCACTCCCAAGAACAAAAAAAACAAAAAAAAGAAAGAAAGAAATCTTAAATTGGATCCTTAGGTCATTCATTTTTAGATTTGTTTCTTTTAATATTTAAGGCTACAAGTTTCCATCCAAGTTCCACTGTAACTCATTCCACAAGTTTGATATGTAGCATATGCAGTATTAGTTCTAAGCATATTTTAAATTCCATTATGATTTATTTTTTAATATATGTTAACAAATGAGATTTTTAATTTCCAACAAATAAGAATGTTTCTAGGAATATTTTTATTACTGAGTTCTAACTTACATTCATTGGGATCACAGAATACGGTCTGTATAAAACCAAGTTTTTCTGGTGTGTCTTGAAATTTGCTTGAAGGTCCAATATGTGATGAGTTTTCATAAATGTTCTCTGAGTACTTGATAATAATATGTATTAATCATTTCTTGGGCACAACATTCTATGAATGTTAATTGGATCAATGCAGTTAATTTTGCTGTTTAATTCTTCCACAAAATTTTTCATTTATTTTGCCTGCATAATTTACGAATTACTGAAAGAAGTATATCTAATTACCCCAATACAATGGTTTACGTAAGTTTAGCTAGTTATGAGATCATATAAGTTTAGTATTACTAAGTATTCCTGATGAAGGGAACCTTTTATTAGTGTGCAGTAACTCTTTTACATATGTTAATTATTTTCCTTAACATATTTTAGATACATCTCTTGTAAATGACATATAGTTATATTTTAATTTTTGTTTATATCCAGTCTAACAATATTTATCTTTTATGTAAAGTATTTAATCAGTTTACATTATTACCATTTCTAATATATTTGGATTCATTTTAACACTATTTCAATTCTTTCTATTTATCTAAACATTTCTTTCTTTCCTCTCTTTTTTTTTGCCTGCTTTTTATTGTATATCTCATTTAATTTTCCGATGTATCAATTTGTAACTTACATATTCTATTATCTTTGAGTGTTATCTGAGGAATTTTAATATGTATTCCTATTAAAATAAAAAAATATAATCTCTACTTTTAGTCTCCTCTTAAACCATACAAAGATATTCATACATTCAACAACACTTCTCAACTTCTAGGTCACTGTTTTTGTTTGTTTTATCTGTTTTTTAACCCCATGGGACAATATTATAGGAAATAGTTGTTTTACACTTATGTACATTCACCATTTTCTTTGCCTGTTACTCTTCTTGTGCCTTAGACTTTTTGTTTTACCTTCATGGGAATTCCTTTAGTGAATGCTGTGTGTGGATAGGGGAAAACACTCTCTATCTTGATGGAAAAATATGTATTTAAATTTCTCTTGTTCTTAAAAATATAATTTTCTTGGGTACAGAATTCAACTTTAACAGTTACTTAAAAATAACTTTGTTGAATATGAAATTCTAGATTAACAGTTATTTTCTCTCAACTCACTAATGATATTCTGCTGTGTTCTGGTGTCCATTACTGTTTCTTTTTCTTTCGTTTAGTGTTATTCAGTTTTATTACATTTAAGTCCAGGTATGGAGATCTGTCTTTTAACCTGTCTAGATTTCATAGGGCTGAATGAATCTGACAATTTCTGATTAATGGAAAATATTTCAGCCATTAATTATCATTTCTTCCAGAACTCCAGTTAGACAAATGTTAGATTTCCATATTCTAGCTTCAATTTCTTTAATCTCTTTTTCACATTTCCTGTGTCTGTTTCCGTATGTTGTATTATGGATACTTTTTATAGATCTATATTTCAGGTCATTATTCTTTTTCTGTTCTTTCTAAATATTTTATATTTTATCTCTAGAAGTTCTGCTTGATTCTTTTCAACTTAGTTCATTCTTTGTCCATTTCGGCTACTATAACAAAACACCACAGACTGGGTAGCTTATTTGTGACAGTTCTAGAAGCTGGAAGTCCGAGATCAGAGCGCCAGGACGATCAGGTGAGGAGGGCCCTCTTCTGGGTTGCAGACTTCTTCTTGTATCCTCACATGGCAGAAGGAGCTAGGGAGGTCTGTGGGATCTCTTTTATAAGAACATGAACCACATTCATGAGGGCTCCATCCTCATAACCTAACCATCTTCCTAAGGTCCCACCTTCTAACACCATTGTATTGGGTGTTAGGATGCCAACATGTGAATTTGGGAGGGACACAAACATTCAGACTATAGCAGTTAGTTTTCTTATCTCCCTTCTCAATAATGTCATCTTTCAATTTTTTATTTCTTGATATAAATACAACACTTGTATTATACTCAATAACTAACTTTTAAAAATCTAAAAAATGTGTGTGAGTTTCTTTATCTATTATTTCTGCTGACTCGCCCTCATGATACCTTTTTTTCTTGCTTGTTCTGTTAATTTTGACGGTGAATTCCTATTCCTTAGAAGTTTATCTATGGGAATTCTTTGAGGCCTAGCTTGAAGGTGCTTTTCTCCAGAGATTACTTATATTTTCTTCTTTCAGGAAGATAGGAACACTTCCAACTCAGGATTCCTTGAAAGGAAATTCTCTTTCCTAAGTCTACCTGCATTGTACAAATTCTGACTACAAGCTCATGCATGTATGAGATTTAGTCATTGTCTCCTGATTTTTTTTCTTACATCTATCTAATACTAAGATTTGTGGTGGGATATTATTCTTGATTTCACCAAAGTTTGAATTTATTTTTATTCTATTTTACACTGAGGGTATAAGCTTTGGGTGTCTTAAGGTTTGGGTGTCCTAAGTTCCCTATAGTTCCCTATAGTAACTTTATTGTTCCCACACTCATGTGTGTGTTCATTTTTATACCAAGGAATTCTTCTTTGACATCCTGTTTGCTGTGTGATTGAATAGGAGATACACTAAGACACTGAGTTAGAATATGAGCAGTTCTTTATATTCTGTATACATATATAGAATATATATGTGTGTGTGTATATACATAGATATACACACACACACACACATGTATATGCAGAGGGTCTCCGCAGAAGCAGACCCTCAGATTAAATTTGTATACAAGTGCTTTGTTAAGGAAATACTCCCAAGAGAAACCGGCAAATGAACAGGTGAGGCAGGACGGGAAAGGGGAAGAAGACAAAAAAAGGTATGATTTTAAGCAAAGTCTATCTTGATTATATCTTAATATTATCCTGCAGGAGAACATTCCTTTAGGAATGGACATTTTACTTCAATATTTATTTCAGTTTGGGGCTTAGATGTGATCATTGGCCACTAACATCTTGGATATAGGTTGTACATAAATCCCCAGACATATTTTTCTCTCTACAAGTGTCCACAGCCAAAACAACTTCAGTAGACCAAAGTGAGTTCTCTGAAGATTTCCAGATGCAGAGTTGAAAGTAAAAGTATATTTGTGGTGGGAGACTCAAAATTTTTTAAAGAAATCTTGGAAAGGATCTACAAAGACCATTTTCTGTGAACTTCAGCGTGTGGTCCCCCTCTCTGGGTCTATGGTGGCTGTTCTAGTTATAGGCATTTCTAAACCAGTAGTAAGGGAAGAACAGAGAAAATGAAGAGGAAGCAATTACTCTAAACAAAGTGACATGAATGTTGTACTGATTCCCTCTGCTCGCATTTCACTGATGAAAACTTACTTACATGTCCCCATCTAAGTGTAAGGGAGGCTGGAAAATGTAGCCAGCTAGAAGTCAATCACTGAGGAGGATGGAACAACCAGACTGGGGAGGGACAACTAGCAGTCTTCCACAGCCGTTACCAGCTCACGGTGTATAGTTACACTTGTGGGATGGGTTACAGTTACTCAAAGAGTCATGATAGTTTGACAGAAAGAGACTTTTAGAATGTTAGTAAGGTTAGCACAACATTTAGAAGTCTGGCATAGAGGAGAGGTCAGCACATGAAATTAGAAGTTGCTGGCAGTGTGCCAGGAAGAAGTAAACTGGGAGAAGGTGGCATTACCAAAATTTGGCAAAGAAAATATTTCAAGAAGGGGGTATGACGTGTGTATTCTAGAATATTCCAGACAGCAAGAAGACAAGGATAAGACATAAAGCCTGCTCTCATGGGATTGACCTTGGAGTTTGGGTGAGAGAGAATTAAGTAGAGGACTAAAGGTGGGAAAGAGAGGTATTAGTTCAGGGTGGGAGAGGACATGAGAGAGGATAAAAGATCAAAGAAGTATTTTGAGTTTTTCTCAGAAAAGAAGCAAGAGGATGCCAGGCAGAAAGTAGTGAGAAAAGATTTTCCTGGTTAAGTTTCTCAGGAGGTTCTCTTGGGCTTTCTTTTTTTCTAAACCTGTGATCCATTCAGGTTACCCGTGGTGACTCTCATCACAACAGTAGGTCTTCCGTGGTTGGTATTATTCCAAGCACTCAACCTCATCATCCTGAAGGAAGTAAGGAGAAATTCAGGACCAAACATGGGAAAGGATCCTGTTAAGAGTCAAACCATTTAGAGCAAAGCCCCAATTTGGATAATTTGTTATTAAGACTTAAATTTGATCAATTAAGGGGCTGCCCTCATGGCCTAGTGGTTAAGTTCAGTGCTCTCCACTTAGCAGCCTGGGTTCAGTTCCTAGGTGCAGACCTACACCACTCGTCGGCAGCCACACTGTGGCAGTGACTCACATACAAAATAGAGGCAGATTGGCATGGAAGTTAGCTCAGGGCAAATCCTCCTCAAGCAAAAAGAGGAGGATTGGTAACAGATGTTAGCTTTGGGCAAATCTTCCTCAGGAAAAAAAAAATGATCAATTAATTCTTGTCAACCATCAAATTATTCTGGAAGTCAAGACTTTGGAATTATATTTCTTTGCTTGAAATACGAATAAATAGGCTTTTAAAATTTATTTTTAAATTCACATACTGCAAATTTCACTACTTTTTGTGTACAGTTCTATAAGTTTTGAAAAATGGATAGAGTCATGTAAGTACCACTACAAGATACAAAAGAGTTCCATCCTCAAAAAAATCTATGGGCAGCTCTTTTAGAGTCAACCAATTCTCATTCCCAAATCCTAGCAACCACTGATCTTTTTGTCAGTAGTTCGTTTTTTTTGAGCATGTCATGAAAATGCAATCATACACTATGTGTAGTCTTTTTGGTCTGGCTAATTTCTCTTAGAGTAATCTATCTGAGATTCATCTCCATTGTTTCATATGTAAACAGTTCATTCCTCTTTATTGCTTTGTAGTATCCAATTATAGGACTAGCCTGCAGTATGTTTATCCCTTCACCAGTTGAAGGACATTTGGGCAGGGACATTAGAAATGAAGCTGCAAATAGACATTCCTATACAGGTTTTGTCTGAACATGAGTTTCATTTCTCCTGAGTAAATATGTAGTAGTGATATTGGTGGGTCACATGCTAAATCAATTACGTTCCAAAGTGGTTTTACCAGCTTGCATTTCCATCAGTAATGAAGGAGAGTTATTCTTGCTCTGTATCCTTTACAGAACTTGGTATTATCAGTTGTTTTCGTTTGTTTTAATTTTATCTATACTAATAACTATGTAGAAGTATCTCATCATGGTTTTAATTTGCGTTTTCCTAAGACAAATGATACTGAACTTCATTTCTTGTGGTTATTTGCAATCCATTCATCTTCTTTAGTGATTGTCTGTTAAAAAAAAAAATTATTGGGTTTTTTGTTTTCCTGTCATTGAGTTTTGAAAGTGCTTTATATTTCCTGGATACAAGTCCTTTGTCAGGTGCATGATTGACAAATATTTTCTTCAAATCTATGGCTTATCTTTTCACTCTCTTAACAGTGACATTCACAGAGCAAAATGTTTTAATTTGATGAAGTCCAATTTCTCAGTTTCTTCTTTGGTGAATCATACCTTTGGTGCCATGTCCAATAACTCTGCCTAATTCAAGGTCACAATGATTTTCTCCTATATTTTCTTCTAGAAGTTTTATAATTCTAGATATTACATTTAGATATATAATCCATATTTAGCTAATTATTTTTGTGTGGTGGGAGAGACAGATTGAGTTCCTTTTCTTCATATGGATTTAAACCAATTGCAAAGAAAGGGGAAGAAACAAGCTGAGGCCTATGATTGCTATAGCTCACTACTGGAGAGAGTTTGAAGGTTGCAGCACGAGAAAGAGAACCCAGCCAGGGGGTGGCAGTCTCCCTGAGTCGAGAAGACTAGGGTAGATGGTAGAGTCTGCAGGACAGAGTATTAGAGACCTACACAAACACACATACACACACACACGCATACAAAGAGAGAAACAGAGTGAGAGTCCTCTGGAAAACTACAGATGTTCCCCCTCAAGTACTGAGCAAGGTACTGATCACCACACGCGTATGAAGAAACTACCTGAGGCTGGGGAAAAAAGACACAACACTCCAAATAATGAAAGAGAACAATCTGCAGAGCTCACACAGGACCAGAAATAGATTGTCTTCTCACCAGCCAGAGTGGAAAAACTGCATAATTCCCCAGGCATCAAGTGGAGTGCTCAGAGAGGTATTAGGTAAATAGTGGACCCACGTCTGCCATACACTAAAGGCTGCCCTGATCATACCATCGCAAACTCTAAACACGCCTCAGAGGCTTCAAACTGTGTCCAAGCAACTGAAATGCATCCCAGAACAAAGTTCAAGAATACTTGTATGAATACAAAAATATCCGGCACCACAAAATTCACAATGTCTGACATCCAATCAAAAATTAAGTCACGCAAAAAGGCAGAAAAATTCAAAATGAATAAAAACAGACTCAGAAATGACATCGATGACAGAATTAGTAAGCAATGATATAAAAATAGTTATTGTAACTGTTTTCCTTATATTTACAGAAGTAACAGAAGTTTTGAACACGTTAAGTAGAAACATGAAAAATATAAAAAGATTGAAATCAAACTCCTAGAATTGAAAACTACAATATCTGGAATGGAAATTACACTGGATGAGATTAACAGCAGATTAGCTACTGCAGAATAACACGATTCATTAACTTACAGAGATAGGAATAAAAATGACCCAAAGTGAAACCTGGAAGGAGGAAAATAACTGAGGAAAAAGTGAACTGGGCATCAGTGAGATGTGAGACAATTTCAAGCAGCCTTGAATATAATTGGAGTACTTAGAGAGTTGCTTTTTGTATTTTGTCCTGTTTTTCACTGTGATCAGTAGAGAGACAGGCACTGGACAGCTAATAGTCTTTTACTATCACTCATAGACCTAGAACTCAATCACTTTTCTTGTTGGCAACTGATAAATATTCATTTAGTTGACGAGTTATTAAAATGATCAGCACCACCTGTTTATCACCTATTAAAAGAAACGAGCATTCTATATGACAGGCTTTGCCAATTTGCCTCATTCTCCCCTCTTGTGCTTTGCTCTATGAAAAGGGTATAATTTCCTAGTGTAGATTGTTTCACCTCCAGCAGAGAAAATATCATTCATCTTAAAATAAAATTAAATAAATAAAGAAAAGCCACCTAATGGCCTACTTTAATTCTACTCACAAAGAACAAGTATAGCTAATTCGTTTGGGTTATTGGTCTTTAATAAAAATCCTAATAGATGATTATAATTTATTAGTACAGTGAGTTTCAATCTGACTAATCACCCTTCGTAGTAAACATTTGGAAACCTGTACTAAATTTTTAAAATCTTGCTATTCAAATGCGAAGTAATGTGTTTAGTCCCCACTTAGCATACAAAGTCCCCTTCAAATAGAGTTCACTAAAAAGAATTTAAAAAGTAGTGTCATTAATTTTCCCCTAGAGAATGCAGGATTCTCTTGCAGGCTCCTACGCTCGAGACAGAAATCTTCAATTCCTGGCAGAAAAGTGAGAGCTAATTCCATGCTGATTTGTTGGCATAAGTAGCTAAGCTACCATACCTCCTGCATTGTGGTTGAATGTGCATCTGGCCTTTGTCAATATGTTTCCATCCTGTGGACATATAGAAACAGGTTGCCTGTGTATAGTCTCAGGGCACAGTTTGGTTCATGTTTTATAATCCCTTACCTAGATTACTGCAACAACCTCTTATTTGGACACCAGAACTCCAGACTCCTCCTTTGACTTCCCATTTGACTCTGAATAAAGGTCCTTATGCTGATCAGTGAGGCCCTGCGTGATCTGCCCACCCCCAACATTTGACCTCATCTCCTAGCCCTCTGGCTCTTCCTCACTTTGCTGTAGTCATACAGGCCACCTTTGCATATACTGTTCCCACTGCCTGAAACTCTCCTCCTCCAGATGGCTTCCCCTCCTCCAAGTCTCTGCTTAAAGTTCACTATATGAATGATGTCTTCCATAACTACCTTATATAAGATAACAGTTCCTAACCCCATGCTGGCCTTCGTTATCTCTCTTATCTTGGTTGATTTCATTTGCAGAATACATATTACCATCTGACATACTATTTGTAGTAGGCTGAACAGCACGCTCCAAAGATATCAGGTCCTAAACACCAGAATCTGTAAATGTTACTTTATTTGGATTAAAAAAGTCTTTGCAGATAAAATTAAATTAAGAATCTTGAGAGGAAACGAGTAGCCAGAATTGTCAGAGTGGGCCCCAATTGCAGTCACAAGTGTCCCTACAAGACAGAGACAGAGAAAGATTAGACACACATGCACGCACGCATGCACACACACACACACACACACACACACACAGAGGAGAGGATAGAGATTGATGTGACCACAAGCTAAGGCATGTCATCAGCCACTAGGAACTGGAAGAAGCAAAGAATAATCTCCATTAGAGAATGTGAAGGAATGTGGTCTGCTAACACCTTGATTTTGGCCTAGTAATACTGATTCCAGATTTCTGACCTCCAGAAATGTGCCAGAATTAATTTCTGTTGTTTTAAGACATTCAGTGTATGGTAATTTGTTACAAAGAACACAGAAAACTAGCACAATTGATTAATCATTACGTGTTTCTTTTTTGTCGGTTCCCACCCCATAGACACAGAATGTATGTTCCCTGAAAGCAGAGGCCTTGTCTGTGTCGCTCACTCTCTATCTTCAGTGCCCCAAATGGTGGCTGACACTCAACAGAAGCCGAATAAGTATTTTTGAAAGAATAAATGAGTGAATATTTGTTTCAAAGATTTTAAGTGCAGTAGGAGCTCAGAAGAAGCTGAAACGGGCTGGGAGTCAGAGGGAGAGCTTCCTGAGAGGGTGAGAGAATGAAGGGCTCCAAGAAGCATAGCTCACCAGACTAAACCTTGTGTGTATGGAAATGACTTCTTTATTCTCCTAAGTTATGCTGAGAGTCATTTCTAGAAATTGCTTTTATCTCCTGAATGGAGGGTGATGATCAATATGAATAATTTTCCCTGTACGTATCTTGACATCGTAGTGGGCCACAGTTGTGCCTAAAAAAGGATAAATGGCAAAATGTCCCTTGTTCCTGTGTAATCATCCTTTGTGAGACAATAGTATAACAGGTGACAGGACATGAGGCAAAGGAGCCTGGGAGTCCTGCGTTTAGATCTAGGCTCTGCCACTTCTAATACTAGTGAACATTTACTCGACAGTTGCCCTGTGTTGAGAATTCTACTATGTGCTTTATGCACTGACTCCTTGCCATTTAGGTAAACTTGAATGAGATATTTAATCTTTTAGTCTTGTAACAACTCTGAAAAGAGGATATTTTTATCCCTATCACACCGACGCAGAAAACAAAGGACAGAGAGCTAAAGTAACTTACTCAAGCTCGCATACCTAAGCATTTCTGAAACTGGAATTCACGTCTCAGGACTGTCTGACTCCAAATTTCATGCACTTTCCCGCATACTCCAGGCATCCCTCTTAGCTAACTTTGTGCCAGTCACTGATGGTTTTTGAGCCTCAGTTTCTCCATCTATAAAATGGAAAGAACGTCACAGGATTGTTGGTTAAATTAAAAAGTCAGTGGATGTGATGTAAAATGCTCCACAAAAGAACAGACACATTTGTTAATAGAATATGCATTTGGCCTTGGGCTTTAAGAATAGAGTCGCAAATGTAGCTTTTGGTGTCCTTGACTGTGTCTTTTCTGTCTCTGCTCTCCTCCTCCTCACTTTTCATACAACATTTTTCATACACTTTTCATACAACCAGTCGATTTCCTTATCCTGCTCTCTAGAACAGTTTATCAGACATTTCTACTTGAATGTGTGTTTGTCATTTCTTTTTCGCACGTTGAGGGTTTTGACTTTAAGCCCATTTCTCACTATTTAAAGACAAACGTTTTCCAGAGTTCAGAGGAGAGGGGTAGTCTGAGGTATCAGGCAGGTGAACTAGTAGTTTTGGAAGCATCGGAGATTTGAAGGGTCCTCTAAAACCCTTTGCTGTCTAATAAATCTTTCCCTAATGGGCAGAGCAGGCTCCCAAACCCTGGCTGTCGTCTTTCCCCGGAAGCTTTCAGGGAGTATCAAGCTGAGTGTAAGCATCTCCTCTGGTCAGGTGCGGGCACTTCAGACCAATTGCGTCTCTGCGGATAAGGACCAGCCCACGCTCTTGCCACTTTGCAAGCTGTGCAAACATGTGTGGGCTTGAGGCAGCTCAGTTTTGAGACAGCCCTTCATCTGCTCTTCTCCTCCTGTGCAGACACAAAGCCAAGTTCTGAACTGGTGAATCCATATGACAAGGAGGCCTGTTGGGGAGAAGTGGTGTCCCCCAAGCCGATCTTCCTGCAGACATGACCCAGAAACACAGTTCTTTCCTTCATTTGAGAGACAGCACTGTGCCAACCCCTTAACAAAGCACTCCACGGTGGAGTCTGCATCACACATCTCTTGCTTTCAGCAGATGTTCCACGAGAGTGGCTGCCAGGGCATTTCTGTAGCAGTGAAGGTGTTAAAGCTTCAAGGCGTTCAGAATATGTCTGCACTGACAGATTGGGGAAAACATGCTAAAGCGCTTATGGTGATGAGCATGCAAAAATAGGGCACAGATGTCTAATTTAAAAGACAAGAAAATTTCTTGGCATTTACATCTTATTAGTCATTACTATGTTTCTCTTGTATTTTATTCACACATTTAACTTTGGGTGTTCCTCTGGTTTGCTTTGCCAACTGCAAGCTACCATCCCATAAACCAAAAATGGGAAGGTGCTACACATTCCACAAGATCATTAAGAGTAATGGAAATTTCCTATGATATTTGCTTGGAACCTCATTTGCGCTTCAAAGTGACTATGTTCAAACTAATGTGTCCACACGATGGTCCACCTTGACCTGATTCTGGGGCAAGGAAGCGGCTTGGATGCTTGCAAAATGTGTCTCTGAGGAGGAACAAAGGTATTTAGAAAATTACCTCCAGAGGGCTTAAGAAATAACCCCTCTTTGTTTCAATGATTAGGCTTTATATTAATGTCTATGATGGTTTTAATAACTTTACCCAGCTCCCAATCATGGTGTGTTGAACAAAATCTGAGTGGAATAAAAAATAAGTAGTAGTTCTATAGTTTCATAAACACTTCTCATATCCGTTAGCTTTTTATAAGACTTTCGATTAGGAAAAAAGCACTGGCTCATGAACTAAATGGAGAACAAATTTTAATTCAATAGACGGGAGGGCTTTTGAGTCTTCAAAATTCTAGAGCAGCTGGCTCTGTTCACATATAAAAAGAGAAAACAAACGCAGAGAGAGAAACTGAAATCACATTAATGATTTTCCTTTCCTGACACACCTTAGGGCTAGTTTCCCAACAGTGCAAAGAGGAAGGATCTTGACCCATGTTGATAGATATCTCAGAGCGGAAAAGAGGAAAATGGTGCACGCTATCAACATCATCAAAGCGTGTACTAAAGAAATACATAACACTGCCTGGTGCTGAGAGAGGGGCTGCCCCTGTTCTTGTGGGCTCATAATGCAAAGGCACACACACACACTCACACACACACACACACACACAGAGTGGGGACATTACATCAAACCAGCAAATTACATAACAGATAGCTCAATGGTTAAGAGATCCTATAAATACACACCTAAATCTCAGCTATACTACATATTGTCTGCATGGCATTGGGGAAATCAAGAAACCTCTTTAAGCCTCAGTCTCCTTACAAATGAAGTGGAGATCATATTACCAACTTACTCAAACGCTGTAGCGTACACCAAATGCTTGTCAGATATTTTGGACATTCTAAACACTCAATAAATGCCTTTTATTATTGTTTTTTGATCTGTTTTTGATGCAATATCTTTAGAAATAAGTTCAAGGACAATCAATATATAGAATATATTCCCATTTTATATCATGTTTATCATAAACTTTTATATATAGTTACAGATACCTGTACTCCCTTTGCACAAGCACTCAACAGTTTCAGAAGCTGATAATAGACTTAAATATGCCAGACTTAGGACAAAGCAGGAATAACTTTTGCTGTAGCTTTGACGGGTAGTTCTGAGTAAGGGCTCTTCTCTAGGTTGTATATGTTGCAGGAGCCTCTTATGAACGCATGTGGAAATGAGCTTCCTGTGCCGCAGTCCGCAGAGAGTGCCCGGAGTCTATCTCAACTGTTCTCCCCTTGTTGATCTCAGGAAGATGCAGCTCAGAAGCACTGTTTTTATAGTGGAAAGTCTTCACATGTGGAATTCTAATGAAATCCTTATTCAGCTAGTTCTCTTCTCTGGTAACTTTCTAAGCATATACTGCCTCACAACTCATGGAGGGTCCCTTTTATCATTAATCCACATGACCAAACCTTTTTAATCAGTTATGATAATGTATATGAAAAACACAGCACAGTTCCTGATGCATGGTAAGCATTCAACAAATGGTAGCTATTATTATGATCATTATTATTATTAGTACATTTATAGAAAATCTATTTCTAGCACAATTTTAAAGCAATCATTAAAATTAAAATCATTAATGCAATCACTATTTGTAGCACCTAATTTTATTATAATTATCTTTATCTTAATAATCCAAATACTACTAATAACTCACAGCTATTTCAATTATCATTAATTACTTCTAACTTCAGGGTAATGTATAATGTTCTGACTGGTCCAGCCCTCAGCTAAACACAGAAGTAGGCATATTTTGTTTGCTTCCCTTCTATTCCTTTGGCAGTCTTCTTTCCTTTCTCCTGTGAAGACCAGTTCCTAGAAAGGATCTGGATACATTAATTCTTATCAAGGGGACTTGGCTGATAAAAACCAAGGTGTGGTCCTTTGACCCCCTCTCAGTACTTGTCCTGTGTCATACTCTCTCTAGCCCTGGCTTTCAGCTGGCATCCAGCCAACCCCTGGTGGGCAACATGAGAGCAGTTTACAACTGCAGATGTAAATCCTCCCAGAGTCCTTGTTCTTTAATAGAGTCCCCTGAAAGGTCAACATTTTAAATTCAACAAAGCTGATTTCAAATGATGGACCCAATGCCAGGAGTCATAACTGAGGACATTTGAGAGGAATTTTGCAGAGGGAGATCCAATGTCAGAGACCTTTACTTTACTCGGAACCCCTGTAAGAAGCTACAATACTAAGTGGTGCCAATTTACCTAAAAGGATGAATGCCAGGTAGCATCCTGAGTAGTAACTGTCTAGTTAACAGGAATAGCCTGTTAGTAGGGGTAGCTTGTTGTAGAAGAGCCTCATCATTGTCATCAACACCTAGAGAAAATGTGTTCTGTGAATTGGAGAGGAAAATTGGCCAAGCCATGCCCAATGGAAGGATTTCAATTACAGAAGCTGATGGCAAGTGTTAATTATCCTTCAGGGGTCAGCAAGCTACTTCTGTAAAGGGCTCACATGATTTCCATCATTTCCTTTCTTTACTTTTTTTGTTACAATCCTTTAAAAATCTAAAACACATTCTTGGCTCAAAGGCCACAGTTTGTCAACTCCTGCAAAGTGACTAGGAGAGTCATGGGGAAGATGAATGTGGTGGACTATAAGACGATTTGGGAAGGCTTCTGGAAAGAAGAAGGCGGAGACATGGACTCATTCATTCATTCACCTCCCCATCTCCGACCCTACAAAGGTACTATTATTTAGTTAGTGGTAGTGTAGATAACATAAGTGTAGACAAATCATAAAGTTAAAAGAGAAAACAATACAAACTTCCAGCTATCCCCAGAGGCCTAACAAAGCTATCTACTCCACTGAGCAGGAAAGGGGCACCTGTCTCTCTGATTGAGCCCATTCTTTTTCACCATTCAGCCCAAAAGGATTACACAGGCTAAATGACCTCTCTAAGAATGGTTAGCAGACAACAGTCAGCAATATGGAAACTAACAACCTGGAGGAGCTGTCAGAAAGGCTACGTGCCGCTGGAGTTACGAACTCATTAATTAAATATCAGTGTATCAACTGGGCTATGAGCTATTAATTCGAAAGCTATTACTGGCTTTGAAGTTGAAATTATAAGCAGAGCAATTAAAAAGTAACTTCTCAATGAGAGTGTTAAGGGAGCATTGTACCTGTTTACATACATCAGCTCTTTAATTTGGGGAATGAATTACTCCCTTAAAAATAATGATTATATAAATGATCAAACTACCTATTTTGTTGCAAAGCCTAGATGTTATAGTTAGAAGGAAAATCTGCAATCTTTCCTCTGCTACAGTGATACCATGGAGTGGTGAATATTCTCTCTTTTCCACATAAGTAAATAGGGACCACTGTGAAAAGTACAAATCAGAGAGAGTTAAAACATTTGAGATCTTGATATCTGCTTTTGCTTGTTTCCTCCTAGACGCCATGCCCACAAGAGGATCAGCTGTCACCAGGTGACGGCATATAGCTGTGCAGCTGAAAGGACGATCATTGAAAGCATGGCCTAACTCATTAGTCTATAACATTGTTTTTCTCAATATACCTAATATTTTTAATCATATCCTAACAGTCAACTTCCAGACTCATTTCCTTTGAAGTATAATGCAATTCCCTTTCTTGTCAATTCACGTTCTCCTGTCTTCTCTATCTTGTCCTCTCTATTTTACTTGCAAAAATCTCTTTCCTCTCCCTTTATGTCTTTTTCTATCATTTTCTCCTGTCTCTTGGTTGTAAACACACATGTAAAAGCAAAGCATCTACTAAATCCTGTGAAAGTCAGGGATATCTCCGAATTTCATCCTTACTAGAGAGGCATTAATTAGGAACAAACAAGAAGTCAACCTTTCTGAAAGAAGTTGTTTCTTTGGGCAGAGGTAGCATTATGGTTGTATAGACCAAGGCATCCTTTTCCTCCCACCGTGTATGCACCAACCATTGCTAGTAGGGGTGTGATTAATGGACTAAAACTTATTCTGAAGAAAAATGAATGCTTTTAGTGGATTGGAAGCAGAAATGCCTATAGTTTATAACCAGTGGCGAACCACTATGAAAGAGCAGCTGGAGACTTGATATCTATTTAGTTGTGGCTTGCAGGAACTTCTCTTATTTTTTTTCTCAGTGAATTCTAAAAGGTTCATTTATTCCTCCAAAGTACAACCTTTCTTTCCTGTAACAAAACCAAAATAATGGTGGGCAATCCAAAGTTGACGTTGGAAGTCATCTGAACCTGGAAAATTCCTTCATTCAACAGCTGTGTCTTGAGCTCCTTCTTTCGTCAGGCACTCTTCGAAGAACTTGAAATGCAACATTGAACTAAATGGACAAATATCTTGCCTTCATGAAGCTTTCACACTAGCATTAACAATATTTTAACTAACTGTCAATATTATCACGTAACAACAGCATTCTTAGCACACAGTGAGCTAGAAAGACTTTCCTTCCATCATACCTTAAATCATTCACTAGTTAATCTCAGGCATCAGAGGACTGGAATGAAATAAGGAGGGTTCTAAAGCTGTTGTTACCAACAAACCACTCGTGGAAAGCAGTAAATTGCACTGCCCACTTTGGTACCATGCAACAGAGGCTCGAATCCCAGCCTTTCTCTTTAAAAGATATACGTTACTAAAAATCTAACCCTCTCTGAGATTCACCTTCATCATTTGTTTAACGCAGACTCTACTCAAAAGGCTTTGTAAGGATATAATAGGATAATGTAGGTAAAACACTTAACACAGTGTTTTCTCCTCAGCAGGCAAGTGTGAGCATCCCCATGAGGCTGTGGTTTGTTTTGACAGCCAGAAGCCTACTAAAGAAATGCTGGCAGACTCTCTTTCATCCAGGTGCAACCAGAACTGGGGATGAGGATACTGAGTGTGAGAGAGTCTAGCTGATATCTTCCCCTGGGTTCCTGAAGACACATAGATACTTAGTGTCTCCCGGGCCAGACAGAAATTTTGTAAGTTGTATGAGAGTGTTGGATTCGGCAATAATACCTCATATTTTTCTCCCCAGCTCTTCTGGAAATAATTTATACTGTTTACCAAAAACAGAGCCAAGACCATCAGAGTAGCAAAATCCAGGGTTCATATTTATCCTGTTGTTAAGGGATGACAGAACAGAGGATACAGTTACAATTATCCCATCATAACAGATTTGCGTCTTTTCTGCCACATGCTAGATTTTTGATCTTTGAAACAAAAGGAGAAAATAAGCAGCTACATTCTTCATAAGTTTTCCTGGTGCATCAACATTCTTTCCCAACTAGAATTCTGATTTTTTAAATGAGGGGCAAACAAATCACAATCACAAAGGTGTTAATGCTCATAAAGCTTCAAGCCTCTTAAATCTCAAAAGAAATAGTTGGGGTAATTAAAAAATGAAAATCTATCATTTAAAAAACAGTTTGACACGGCATATTTGTATTTTGCATTATAATATTTAAGTCTGGTATTCATTTGTGGTTTACTAGCCGAAAAGACAAAAGAGAAGGCGTATCTGCATTCTCATGCCAAATGCATTATTTTGCAGCTAGAAAGGATTAAACCAGAAAGTGTACGAGGAAGACAAGAGTTTATAACGTGCTTGGGGGAGGGAGGTAGAAAAATTCGTGCAAGATAAGAATGTTCATATCATCATCTGTAAAATGAATATGTTAGAACTCTAGTAGTTTATCTCTTCCCCTGGAAAATTTTATTGTTCAAAGAATCTACAAGTCTAAGATGTAATTCAATCATGACAGCAAGTAGAGGTCATCTCCTCTAGGTCTAACATAATTAATGAAGGCAAATGGGCAGTCCAGAAGGGATTTCAGAAAATTAATTTAATAAGTCTTTGTAAAGATATTTTACATGATTGGCTCTGTGCTAAGTGTTGTGGGAAATGCAGAGCTCCATAATACAAGGTCACTTGCTCAAATAAGACACAGATCCAAGGCAAACACAAAGAAAGATGACAGGTTCATTAGGATACTAACAAACTTTAAAAATCTTTATTAAAACTTTCTGTGATTGAGCCAAGATAGAATGCTTATAATCAATGGATTCTATTACCTTCTTTTTTTGACCCAAGTTCTGTGTCACATTTACAATCCAATAAACAGTATTTTCATTTGATTTGTCTTATTGCTTTGGCATATCATGATGTTCTTGGATATTGTGTCTAATATACAACATTAGGTCATCTGCTTATGTGATTATCAACTCGTGCTCAATCTTGTTTCCCACACTACTCCCCACCACCCATTACATATATTTAAGTATGAAGATGTAGGAATAATTTTAATACAGTGTGCTAGAGATTAAAGAAAATTTGGAAGGGATGAGTGTGTGAAGATCAGAGAGGCTACTATAAGGGTTCACAAAATCCAGAAGCCCAGGCAATCACAGGTCAGTCCCTGGAGCTTGCTCTCAGTTGCCTGCAGTAAGAAGCACGGGATTTGAAAGAGCTTGTCCCGGGAGGCAGTGGTCGTTGATCTCAATTGGCTGGAGGACTGAAGTGGGTGGTTTGAGGAAGCCCACCAGGAAGAGACCCTCTATCTCACATCTGCCATTTGTTTACAACTCTGCCTGCAACAGTCACCAAAGAAAATGCTTCCCCTTCACTTCTCCTTGAATTCTCAGACCCGTGCTTCTCTTTGGCAAAATCTAATTTAAAAGTTTATTGGAAAAAGATTTGGGGGAATGTAGTCCTAGTTTCTTCACTGTGATTCGAGGGATAAAACAGAAGAGAGAGGATATGAAGCTGAGCTGATGACAATCTGGCACAGCACCCTACATATATGATCCCATTTAACACTTTCAACAACTTTAATAAACACGAATTGTTACGCCCATTTTCATAGATGAGAAAAGTGACGCATAAAAGGTTATGTAACTTGTTCAAGGTCACACAGCTAGTAGAACCATGATTTATTCCCATGTTATATGTTATTCCAAAGTTCTTGGTCCTATCCACCACCCATACTATTTCCCATCATTAAGTGAACAAGCATATTTTGAAATACCCATTCTACCACATCTAGTTTACTCCACCTAATGTATTTCATTTATCTACCAGGTGAGTTAACTTATTAAGATAGTGAATTAGAATAGACCAATACAACTTACTTACTCAATAAAACCATGTGTTACTTTCCTTTCTAATCACTTACATATTTTCTTTTTAATATCCCATTTTAGATTCTAGCTCAGCGTCCATGCTGTGGTCATCTCAACTTTCAGAATCTAATGTTTTTGTTATTTCTAAAGTAGAACTGAGACTTCTAGTTAAACATGGAGGCTTGAACTCTCTTGATTATTTTTGGTGACCCCCCCAAATCCCCAGTAACAAAGCAAAAGGAAAATTAAGGAATAAGAAAACAATTTAGAAGGTGGAGAATAGATGAACAAGTAGTTACTCACTTAACAGACCCAGAGAATGAATACATAAGCCAGCAATGAGAATAACAAGAATCAAGTGAATGTAAACATATGTCAGAGAATCCCAGACAAAAACATGCATTAGAGGTTCAATGATTTCTAAAAGCGAGGTCCAAGCAAGGCTCAAGAAAATTCGCTGCAAGTCTATATGAGAAGAAGTTAGATTCTTTAAGAAACTCTCTCACCTCACTGACCATGTGAAAATAGACAGCTGCCCCTACCCTTTCCTATCATGTGACTCTGGGTTTGGAACACTGGGACCAGCTCACGGCAGGAGTGCTACATTGAAAAGGGAGAATAATCAAAAGTGCACATGCTGAGTTTGAAACCTCAAGCTTCTTGACCTGACTCGCTTCCCTTCAATCCCTATTAGCCAGATTTATACTCCAAGGCAGATATGATGTCTAGATTCCAAGAAAACTAACTTATAACTAACTAACTAACTAGAGTTATAGATAGCAACAGTTGTGGGTACTCTAGTGAAACAGCCCAACCATGTCAACTTACAGCAAAGTCCACTAATATGAAAAAAGAAAAATACTCATGCACATAGAGCTTTTTAGTGTTTCACTGCTAAATACGAAAGGAGAATCAAGGATCAACAGAGGAAAAAAGAATTAATGGAGAAAAGGATGTGTGAGGAAAGACAAATAACGAAGAGAGATAAAAACTTCAAACAAAAACAAATAAAAATAAACAAAAACAAAACAAAGCCACAACCATCTTTAAATTCTCCTGTCTTTACAGCAATAAACTAAGGTATTCCATGCATGAACATGAACAGAATGCCATGAAAAGAAATGTCTAGAGAGTCACAAACAGCTATTGAAGATTAAATTCACTGGAAAAGATGCAATTTAAATTGAGGAAATCTCTCAGAAAACGGAAATAGACAAAGATGGAAAATGGCAAAGATAAACAAAAAGTAAAAGATAAAGGGCTAGCCCACCTTGTTCAACACCAAGTACTATAAATTCCATCAAAAAGAAAGAAGATAAATTAAAGATGAAAAAGAGAAAAACAGCTGAGAGCTGGCCTGGCACTCTCAGCTGGGCCTCGGTACTGCGAGGAAGGGAACCGGCACTTCAGGGCTAGCTAGGCTTATTGTTCTCCTGTCAAACATAAATAATTTCACAGAAAATTAACATCATACAAGGCCACTCTTTGACTATGATGGAGCAAGACAAAAACAAGAGTACTTTAGAATCATGATGGGCACAGACAGAAATGAGAACATTGTCTAAACCAGAATAATACCCAAAGAGCCTCCTGTCCTAACATGAATAATTGCTGCTTCTTTCCCTGTTGCAACTTGAGCAAGGCTTCATTTCTCCTACCTTCTAGATGAGAATGACTAAGATACTCCAAAGAATTATCCCCACTTCCTGACAGCATCAACTCTAGAGCAGAACCCACTTTCTTTAACCCTTCCCAGACTCACTTACCACTAGACAAAACCCTACAATTAGTCCTTTCTTATACCCTATTTTCTAAGATGCCTCATGGTTTATCATGGCCTATATTCTCCATCATTTAAAGAAGTCAATAAAGCCAACTTTGTTCAAATATAGATGTGTGCTGGTTGTCTTTGGTTAGAGGGTATTGATTAAAAGAAATTATCCATGAAATAATTCAAAAATTGTCTCATAACTGAAAGGTGTCTTTGAATTGAAAGGAACCATTGAACTCCCTGCAAAATTAATAGAAAACTAATCGAAACGCATATCATTAAGAAGTTTCAAAACACCAATGATGCATAGAAGACCTTCAAGGCTTCCAGAGCAGAAACAGAATAGATTGAATAAAAAAGATCAGGAGACAGAATGGCATCAGTTGTTCAGTAACAACCCTGGAAACAATGACCTCAAATTATTCAATTATAAAAACAGAATATAGATTTTTTTTTTAACATATACACAGTTTCAAAAAATTTTACCCAATAAATTCTGAGGAAAATACTGGAATATATTCACTACAAAACAGAACAAAACAAAAAATGGTCAGTTAGCCAAGACACATGGACATGTGGAAAAGAAAATTCAACCCAAGGGCAGCCCACAAAGCCCCAAGGTGATGGTAAAGGGAGATGTCAGGACAAGAGCCAGGCAGAAGAACTAGAGAACAACCAGTTCTCTAGATGGAGGGTTTTTCCAAGAAAAAGAGATACATACATAAATATATATACTTACTGTAACAAATCTAAATTAGAAAATTTCCTAATGTGCTTAAATATGTCAAGAGAAAATGTAGACAGTTGCTTGAGAGTTTGGGGATGAATTAATGATAAGTATAGTGAAAAAGGCAAAAAAAGGGTTAACTTTAGGAAAATCAAAAACTTTATAAAGAAAATATAATCATAGTATACTACATGGCTCAGCAACAAATATTATTTCATAGAAAAATAATAAAAATTCTCAAATTAATTTAACCAAAACTTATGATATAATCATATTTTAGGGAGGAAAAGATGAGATGCATGTGCGTAGAGTAACATAAAATGGATAAGTAATTTTTCAATAATAGAAATTCAATGAACATTATTTTTAAAAATAAAACTAAAAAGCAACACTCTAAGTATGTCACTTAGAATTATGAAGTTGATAGGAAAAAAAACAGCTTTAGAAAACCATGTATATGAATAACTTTTATGAAAATGAAAATTAAACTAAAAGAGGAAAAAAAATGAGCTGATTAAACATTAGTGTGATGGAGGCTCAAGAAGCAAAGCAGAAAATTATGACAAATGAGGCAAGAGAGATAGTTAGAGGCTGGACCCTCCCAGGCCTTCCAAGTTCTGTTAAGAAGTTTGGAAGCCAGGCCAATTGCAATGGAAGCCATTACAGGTTTTAAGCTGAGAAGTGATAATCTCCAAATTCTATTTTACATAGATTCTTTGGTTGCAGTATAAAGATCTTTTCTGAGAGGGCCAAGATGATGAGGAGACAGGAGTTAGGAGGCACTGGCTCTAGTTCAGGTGATATATGATGGTTTGGGAACAGGGTGATCCATGACATGAGGACACCTGGCCATAGTTGAGACATACTCAGAAGGGAAAATCAACAATATCTGGTGATAAAACCATTATGAGTCAAGCTTAGCTCAGATGTCTCTAGTTTGCATAACTGAGTAGATGGTTGTGAACACAGAAAAGAGAATGACCTTAAACCATTAAAAGGATCATGGGGAGGTCATGAGTTCAATTTTGGACCCGTAGAACTTGAGTTGAATTTGAATGGAGCTGCAAGTAAGCAGCTCAGAGGGGAAATCTGATTTAGCAACCTGAATTTAAGAGGCAGATCAATATTGCAAGGAGGATGTAGAAAAATCAACATGATGGGCTTGACGCAAGAAGTATGTTGAAAGGGAAAATATAGAATGAGAAGAAAGAGGGCCTAGGACAGAGCTGTGAGAAATGAAAAGATTTCAAGGCTTGAGAGAGAGGGAAGAATTGACATAGAAGACAGGAGACACCAGAGGACAATTAAAGATGTTGCTGCAAGGAAAAACAAGGTGAGAACTGGAAAATATCCTTGGATTAGTGTTTGTAAATGAGAGTGCCAGTGGAGTAGTAGGAGCGGTAGCCAGATCATTGGGCTAAGAAGTTAAGTCAACTGTCAAGAAATACAGACAACTCGGCAGAAGTTAGGTTATTAAGGAGAACAAAGAGAATTCACCCATCGTTCCCAAGTAGCATGACCTTCCCTTTCTAGGTCATCTTTCTTTCTTGAAAAGCAACGTAGCATTTTGCTTAGGATAAGGGCGATTAACAGTGTTCACAACTTTCAGTTCCTTGGGGAGTTTTAATGTCTCTGTCATTCTTCTTACAAGTCTCCATCACCATATTGGATTTATCATTCTTATGTGTTATTCTCACTTCCTTTCTCACGCACCTTTCAAAATCTGACTCAGTTCGTGAGCTCCTCGGCATCCTCATAGGGATCCTGAGGAATCTCCATCAGTGTAGCTCATCAGAAGCATTTACCACTGTGAATTCAGAATTCATTTTTGAGATATCCCCTGCAAGAATGAGTCACCTCTCCATTTAAAACTCACATTATGGGCCAGCCCAGTGGCGTAGTGGTTGTGTTCCACTTCAGCAGCCCAGGGTTCACAGGTTTGGATCCTGGGTGCAGACCTACACACCACATATCAAGCCATGCTGTGGTGGCATCCCACATATAAAGTAGAGGAAGGTGGGCACGGATGTTAGCCCAGGGCCAATATTCCTCAGCAAAAAGAGGAGGATTGGCAACAGATGTTAGCTCAGGGCTAATCTTCCTCACACACACACAAAAAAACAAACAATAAAAACAACTCACGTTATGAAATCCTGTATATTTTTTCTCTTGGTTTTTAACATCTAGATTCCTAAAGTCCAGTTCCTTTTTCCAGCTATCATAAATTTTGGACATTGTAGTCTCTTTCCTCCAAGGTACTTTGGCTTCCAATACATCAACTGTTTCTTTCTTGTTAGACAGAGATAGAACTTTGTTTAAGGCTCCCTTTTTGGGAGAATAATTTTTCATTAAAGCAAACATAATCTCTTAGATGCATTTAGGTGAATAAAACTTTTAGCACTAATCTCTTAGATGCATTTAGGTGAATAAAACTTTTAGCACATATCTGGTAACTTGAAATCCTTATTATTCCCTTCTACCTCTATAACATACTTGAGACCCAAGACTGAAACACACAATTTCCTCCACTGAGCTGAGTGGCTTGGAGTATATGCATATGCTCATGCATTCAGCAAATATTTTTTTAGTGCCTACTGTGTGCCAAGCATTGTATTTTCAAAATGATATGAATTGTTTTCCTCCCTCCTATTCTCTCTGTTTTATGACATATTTCAAATAAATCTTTCAAATATGAAGGCTTGGGTATTTGAGAGGATAAATAAATCAATAATATATGTTAAAATACTCTACTCCAGCTCAATTCAAAACCAAAAAGAATTTTAAAATGCTGATCCTGTGGCCAACCCAATTTTGATGTTGTATAGGTTCAAAAGAATATTTTAAAATGGCTACCATATATTAATGTTTACTATGTTCCAAGCAGTATGGTAGGCATTCGTACATATTGTTGTGCTTAATCCCCACAACGACCTTATATTTTTATCTTTTTTTTTTTTAACTTACAGGGAAACAGATTAAAAGAATAAAGGTAAATAAATTTGCAGATGTCACACAGCTAGTAATTGGTGAACCTCAATTTACAATCCAAATCTGTCAGCTCCAAGTTGCCCTGGAGGAATTTAGCGTAGTTTGGGGGAATAGATATGCCTACAGAGAAGTCAATGAGAAAATACTAAAAAACAAACAACAACAACAATAAAAACACTTCCTTTAGGAATGATGCTCACTCCTCCATCCCTCCCATTTCATCTAACGCACCGGATTTCACATTTTTGGAGTTCACTTTCAGCTCCTGGACTTACAGTTTAAAGTGGAGGTCCAGGAGCTCCTAGATTTGCATCAGTCAGGATATATACTCATATTTAAGGCTGGCTCCATGACATAGTGGTTAAGTTTGGCATGCTCTGCTTCGGTGGCCTGGATTTGTGGGTTCAGATCCCGAGTGCGGACATACACCACTTGTCAGCCATGCTGTGGCAGCAACTCAAATATAAAGTGGAGGAAGATTGGCACAGATGTTAGCTCAGGGCTAATCTTTCTCAGCAAAAAACAAGATCACTTAGTACTCATAAATTTGAACATACAAAATAAACTTCCTTGACCAGGAAGGAACCCTGAGAGCTTTCAGAAATTGAATTCCTTCCTCCGTCATCTTTGAGCCAAACTTGTAGATATCAATTGGATTTTACTGGCTTCTCTAGAAGACTTTTTTTTTTTTTTTTTGGTAAGAATTATCTCACACAGAGAACAGATAATGGTAGTTAGTACATAGCTAGATGGTGAAATGTAAAGCTTTGCTAACAGACTGAACCAGGAATTGACTGTTGTCCTCAAGGTTATTTTGGCCTTCCACTGTCCAAAGAGGTCAGAAGTTTGAGGCATCTGAGTTAAAAGACTAGGAGATTGACGTTCTGTCAAATAAGCATACCAGACATTTTCTGAAAAACACTATATTTGGGTGAAATTTTGATGAAAAAGGTAGAAAATCTGCTGTTATGGAAGTACAGAGTCACACCACTAAACCGCCTAACTCCCATGAATTAGTGGTTATTACATGTGGAGGAAAACACAAACTTTGTTAATACTTTTCCCATCCACTGTGAAATACCCAAACTTGACTGTGATGTGGCATTTAACTGCACATCGAATCAAGAGTCCAGTAATACAAATTGCCTTTTTGCAGTAGAAAACAGGGTTAGAAGCAAACCAAAATAACACATAAAACAGTTCTCCATGGAGAAAATTGAAGACTGTTTCTAGCATGTCAAGATCGAGGATGCAATTCCTGTTCTGTGAAAAGCTTTTTTCCTGGGGTTTTAAATTTTCTTCTTGATTATGTGTGGAATCAAGGGGTGTCTGTGTGATTGCACCCATGCATGACTCCGAGAAACAGAAATGGGGCAGACATAAGCAGATGGTGACAGGCTCATTTTTAAGCCCAACCAGCAGGAATAGAAGTCAAGAATCTAAGGCAGTTCACAGAAGTTGGCATCAAATTTTCATTTCCAAATTCTATATCCTCAATTGTTTAAAACTAAGTTTACTTCACTACTAAAAATAGATTCAGAACAAAATAGTAATGAAGTCGTTTTTATTTAACTAGATAATTTACTAAATTTTATTTTACTAGCTAATTTAGCTAAAATTTTAAAAAAAATTATCCATATTCGGTGTTAGCAAGGATGCAGAAATAGGGATGTTCTCATACTATTACTTGATATATAAATTGAAACTGGCTTTCTAGAAAACAATTTATTACACAAATAATTATTTGTAATGGAAAAAGAATTAGAAACAATCTACTTTTCCAAAAGCAGAAGACTTTGATAGCCATTAAACACATCAGTACAAATTAGGCTTTCAACTGAATTTAATGATATGGGAACCTGATCTCTGGTCACAATACCATGTTTTAGGAACAAAATGAAATACAAATCCAATATCTAGTATAATCCTCATAGATGGCTATATAGTGAGGTTTTTTCCAAAAGACCTGACACACTCCAAAATGTTATCAATTGTAATCTCTCAGTATTGGACAATGGGTGATTTTATTTCTGCTATTGCAGCACATTTTTAAAAATTTTGTTTATAATAAGTATTGTTTCAGTGAAAGACTGTTTAAAAAACAATACTCTACCTTCTTTCTAAGTACAAATCCTTTTGTATCTGCCAATGCATTTTTCAAAATGTATCCCTATATAATCTTAGAGAGAGAATTCTCCTCAGCTAGGAGAAACACATCTATATTGCTTTTGTTGAGTCTAGACTCATAATCCCTTTCTTCAACTTTGTGATATAACCAGAGCTAGATGTCAGACTCAGGATCACAGCCTGTAAAAAATAGAATCACTGTAGCTCCATCTCTCAATTACTTCAACTCTCTACAAGACCGTATACACAGGAAAATAATTGCCAGACATTCAAGGGGCGCTGCCCTTGAGTGTGCTCTCGACAGGGCTGGTGTTTATCCGTGGATTTGCAAAGGAGAAAACAAAAAATGATTAAAATACTCAACTTGGATAAAGGTAAATCCTTTATGACTTTGTCGGAGGACCCTCCCCTGCACACTCTGTTTCCTTCTCAGGTCATGGGAAAGGTTTTCTGAAGCCTTCTTACGCCCTTTCTTCTTGAGAAAACTTATTCTCTCCTAAAAGAAAGAAGTTTTCTTCTGGTACTTCTACCTGCATTTGTACCTCAATTTAGTTAATTAGGGCATTACGCTAATATTATATACTGTGAATTTACTATATGGCAGACACTCTTCTAAGTACTCTTCTCTCTTTCTTTGTCAATTCATTTAATCAGCAAAACAAGCTTATAAGGTAGGTACTATTATTAGCTCTATCGTGCTAAGAAACTTGAGATGCAGGGAGATTAATTAATTTGCCCAGAGTCACAGAGCTAGTTTGTGGTAGAGTTAGGATTCAACCTCAGGCAGTTTAACTTCTAAGACTGCCCTTGATTTATCTGTCTGTCTATCCATCTATCTATCTCTGAGCTAGTTATCTCTGTGCAGAAGCTATTGCCCTGCTTGTTCCAAACACATGACAATTCATCAAACCACAGGAAAATCTCGGATCCAAGATGTAATAAGCCTTCTGAAGTTAACAACAACAACAAAAAATTAAAGCCTAGAGCAATGATCCTCAAAGTACTTGTAGATTAACTTTCAGTTTCACCTGTGATAATGTGAAAACTACGAATGTGTTTACTCCCCCCCACAACACCACAGAAGTACTGAATCAAAATCGCTGCAACCCATTAATCTAAGGTGTTGAAGTATTTCCATCTGGGCCATTTGGATGGTCACCAGCAGATGGAGCAAAGCCGTCTGTGCTTGAAGACTTTTTAACTCAAGGGATAACCAAGATTCTTGGTTTAAGATTTCATTTAGCAAGCTTTTTAACATCAGACCCTATTCCCCAAATGTTCTAAGCACTTTTCAAACACAGACATGTATTAATGCAGGACAATTGAAACACACAGGTATGCTCTTTTTTGAATGAATATATGAACAAATGGATGCAACTCATCATATTTATATTTGAAAAAAGAATATATGTACATATGGTATCAAGATCTGGAAAACATTAACCGTGTCTATTCCTTTTTGTCCATAAAAAGAGAAGAAATTTAATTTTTATATGTTATCAATACTTGCCTTTTCATTTTTTCCTAAACCGATCAACAAAAATTCTTATGCACACCTATGGTATTACGGTATCAATTATGAGGTGTGGTTCATTTGACTGCCTTCAGCATTGCAATGAGATTGAAGTGAATTTGACTGAATTAGTTAGTTCTTCCACTAGTTTACAGTGAAATGGAGAGTATTCTGTGAAGCTTGATTAGAATAACTAGAAATACAAGTTTATCAACATTTAATTAAGACACCAAATGACAGTTCTAAAGTGTGGAAAAGAGTTCATTCCTTATATTTGACATATAGTTGAGCTATATGGACTCAACTGGACTGCCTGGACTACCACTTGAACTGCTTTGACCTCCTTTTTCTCATCCTTAGTACGGCTGGTTTAGATTAAGATGGTCTAACAATGCTCTTCTATTCTAAGTTTTATGACCATGCTCCACTTGAGTCTCATGGTTACTACTGCCCATCCTCACATTTATTCTATTCTAGAAACTCTTTGTTGGTTAGTGGTTAGATCAACAGACTGTAAAGAAAAAAATTTAGAAATATTGCCAATCTGAACACTTTACCTCATTTAAGCCCATTCCTGTGGGAATATTTTCCAATCTGCTAAAGAAAAATGATATCCAGCCTGTGTATGGCTATTTTATTTAGCCAAGACAATGAAGAATGGATTTATTTCTCACAAAAAAATGTTTTTCTGTGAGAAAAAATTTTGACAAACATCAAAACTGTTCGTGGGGCACAATTTTCAACTAAAACTCTTATTATATTGATAGACATTGAAATTGCTGCTCATTGTGCAGGGACATAAATATCCATTCTGCCCAAAACAAATTTAGCAAAATCAAAATATGTAACACTAAGAACATTTCAGCTTTTCTTTAACACATGGAGCCAGCCATATATGTGAAGCCGATTTTATCGCCTCTCCTCATTAAGCTTGAAAGCATATTTTGTGTTGCTTTTAGCAGCTCCTAAAACGTCTTTGTCTCTTAGCACAGCACCATAAAAGTCCCCACCTGACAGATCATAAATCGTTCTCACAGAGCAGTCTGTCCCCTGGCACACACTGCCTACATCCTATTCTCCAGACACATTGCTAACAACATTTATGCACTTTTGCACAAAACTTAGTTTCAGGATCTGGAAAATGCTTGACCCTGTCCTATCAATTCATAGCAGGAAATGGTCCACCTTAGACAAAGCATTTGTTCTCACTGAGAAAGGAGAGAGCATTTCCTCTGAGATGTAACACATTCGGAACAATAAAGAGCAGGTTATCTAAGGTCAAGGAAATCTGGCCACACAAACCTGACCTGCATATTTAGGACTCTCTCACATACTATGGATGCATAAGGGCGGCTTCTTCAACCTTCAAGGACGTGTAATTGGTATGTCATTCTGTTATTTGTTCCTTCACTCCCCAAGCATTTATTGCGAACCTACTAGATTCCAGACACTTTCCCAAGTGATACAGTCTCAGAGGTAGAGAAGACATGGTCCCTGCCCACAGCTGCACATTGATTTGCAGCTATGTAGGCATTTTCAACAAAGTGTAATAGATGTATTACTAACAAGAAGAAACTTACTCTGTGGGAGAGAAAGAGGGATCAGGGAAGGTTTTCTGGAGGAATTAAAATGTGAGCAGAATTTTGAGATCTGAATGGGAGTTTCAGATGTGGTCATTGGGTAGCAGGTAATACATAAAAGGTACATAATCTTGAAAGTATAGCATACTTGGAGAATAGCAAGTAGTTCAGAATGAGTGGAATCCATGTAGTATGTTGTGAAGAGGGGATGAGGCTGGATAGGTACACAAAGTAAATCTCAAAGGATCTTGAATGTTAGTATAAAGAGTTTGTACGGCTTTTTTCCTATAGTAATGGAGAGCCAATGGAGGGTGTGAAATAGGGAAGTTAAATGGCTACATGTTCAGATATTTTTATTTAAATAATAATACAAATAATTAAAAAAGAAAGTATGACAGATTGCCAAAATGGCCACAAATTCTCTCCATCTCTGTGTGTGTATCCCTTTGCAAAGTGACTCTGCAGCTCCTCCCATCAAGAGGTGGACTGAGTTTCTCTAATCATTGAGTCTTTGCTTTGTATGTGACATCCTTTGGTCAATGGGACAGGAGCAAGCATATGCCATCAGAGACTTGGAAATGGCTCCCATAGAGAGCCTTGTTCTCTCTTGCTGCTCTTGAAAACCTCCAATTGCATGTGAAGCAGTCTGGACTGGCCTTCTGAAGGATAAGAGACATATTTCCCAGTTATCGCATTGCCTTGGCTATCAGCCTGTTATAGCCACATATGTGAGTGAGGCCATCCTAGATCATCCAGCCACCATCAAAGCCGTGATATGACCTGACAGCTGACTAAAGAAGCATGAGCAAGCCCAGGAAAGATTAACTGATTTATCCCAGACCAGAAAAACTAAGCAACTGACCCAATAATTTTGAGTTAAATAAACGGTTGTTTTAACCCACTGAGTTTTGAGGCAGTTTTTTATGAAACAAAGCTAACAGAACAAAAAATATTATTAAATACTTATAAAATTATAGTAACTATTCCAAAAATTTTATGTGCATTACTTTAATTATATTACATCATATGAGTTATGATTTACATCTTCATTTTATGAATGAGGAAACTGATCTGTAGTCATTGCATTTGACTGCTGAGTAAACTGAGCTACAGAAAAAGTAGAATAAAACAAAACAAAACACAGACTGAAAAGAAAGTAATTTCTTGATTAGTGATGGCAATGCTTGATCCTATGGAAATTCTATTTACCTCCAGAGATTTTATGAGACTATCAAGACAATCTTTCTGATACATTTCAACTTTAAAAATTAGTGTATGCCTTGTTTGTAAACAATTTCTGCTTAGACCCAGCCAGGAATATAAAAGAATGGAATAGATACATGCTGAATATAAGAAGAAAACAAATAATATATACCACATGCTCCATCTAAATTGGGCAACCTCTATCTAACTGTTTTCAGGTAAAATGTAAGCTTAATTTTTCCAATATTTCCAGAATTTCTAAGTTTTTTGAAAAGTAGAAATTCTGGATTTAATGTGAAATATTCTAGTATTTAAATAATTGTAACTAATTTATAATAATGTAAAAGCAAAGTGTATCACAAACAAAATATTTTTGCTAGCGTTTGGCAGGTGGACACCCAGCTTGTAATCTAGAATCAATACTTTTCATGGTGGTTGGTATGGTGTGGTTGATCTGTTGATTATTAGGCTCCTTAAGTCTGTCAGTGTACTTCTCAGTCCAATGGAGGGTTGCTGGTCACAGGGACAGTTTACCTGGAGGATCTGAACCAACTGGTTTGGTTTTTTACTTAAGAAAAATACCCAGCCATTGGGAACTATCCTGATGCTGGAAATGGAAAAAACTTAGCACCTCTGGCTACTAAGTTGTGCCTTCAAATATTCAGTCTAGTAAACGTTTCCTAGCTGTAGGCTGGGAAACATCTGGGCACCTTCGTCTTCAAAGAACTCTGCCTTATTTCACCCTCCCATCCCCTGGGTACTAGTGGTTCCTCAGCAGATCAATTATCTCCCTCATTTACCTCTGGAAGTATGTCCAGTTATTCTTGGTTTTCAATCATTTGGTCCTATTCATACTTTCTAAAAAACGGTCATGTGATTTTCTTGGGGCTCTGTCTGTCTCTCTTTGGTTGGTTCTCAGAGTTCTAACTTGTCTACGTCAAGGAGAGAACTCAGGAGCTTTTCCCTCCTTCCCCATCTCTGCAGAGGCATGGGAGGGCAGTGGGGCCTCTAAGTGAACCCAAGTTCTGGTGAGACACCATACAGGTGACGTAATGCGCAGCATTGAGAAAGGGCCAAATTGCCATGGCAGGGACCGTTCAACTCCAAATAGGACCCCTGACTTGGAAAACTTTACCATTTCCAACAAATCTTGCTTCCTCTTTGCTACCAGGCTGTCTGCCCTGTGTGGGTGACAGAAGCAAACGGGCTGGAATTTCAATGTCTTCATTGTATTGATTTCCATTTATTTTGATCTTTATAGTCTTTCTTCTTTTCCACAAAAAGTTTTTGACCAAAGGAAATGCTATTCAGAGTTGGCTTCTTTCTAAGTTGTAGCACTTAAAAAAAAACACTAGTAAGTAATAAGACAAGTGACAGATAAGGGTTGAAAGACTACTGATGAAGGGTAAGTTGCAGGAAAGCACATCAAGGCAGAGTTCAGGAGAAAAGCAAAGCCTGAGACTCAGATCCATGTTTTCCCTCTCAGGTCTGTCTCAGGCTCTGAGAATAATCGAAACTTTGGACAAGAGCATTTGACTTTGCAGAGTCTCAGCTAAGGGGCTCAGAAAATTTAAGATTAAGTCAGTTATATCCTGATTACACTCTGATCTAAACAACACTACTAGAATCATGGTTTGTGCCTTAACACCTGTTCTAGTAACTGGTCCTGTCAATCATCTGCCAATCGTTCAGCTTCTCCAAACATGAGGTCACAGCTTTCTTATTTGGGGTTCTTCCATGGTATGAAAATGCCTAAAACACAGACAATTTTATGGAGCCCAGTACTTATTGAGATTTTTTCCTGTATATTGTTTTTTAAACCTCCTCATCCCTCTGTGGCTACTATTCTTTTTATTTAAACATTCATCCATAAACTCTCATTAGACTTGTTCTATGCTAGTCGACTTTCAACAGCTTTTCAGGAAGTTGGGTGTCCATCCATTTATCATTTGGATGTGCCCTACTTGGTTTCAGGGCAAGCCAGTAGGCCCAAGACCTTCTTCCATCTCTGTTTTCATTTAGCATTCTTGGTCTGCTTCTGTTTAGGTATGATATGTCTAAGTGTGGTTTCTTTTCAGTTATTCTCATTGGGCAGAATGCATTAGATCACATCAGATCAATAAAGTTTGTTTGCAACACCTAAAAAAGTACACTTACAAGTATTCTATTTTAAAAGATATAAGAGAACTGTGAAAGTAATGAGGACTAGATAAATTTAATGTCCAGGAAGGAAAGAGTGAGATTTTGCTGAGTTAACATTCACTGGCCATTTTTCTCTCCTGAAGACATCTGTCCATTACAGACATTGGCCAGTGATCAGACTTGACCCCAGCAGAGGGATTCTGCTGAAGGAAAGAGAAAGCAGTGGAGTTGTTGATGTTTACACAGGTTGGTGAAAGAGATTGGAATGTAATCATGGCTCTCAAAACACAGCTGGCTTCCCCACAGAGCATTTGCTGTGTTCTGGGTAGCATAGGAGTTTGGGGGCATAGACCAGAAATTTCTAAAAGGCAGCAAGAAATCTCTTGTTGTCTCATAGTATTTTGAAAATAAAGTCCAACCAAAAGGACCCAAACTATGACTAGTGTCTCTTGAAAACTTTTGGCAGGAAATTAAAGAGCTAAGATTAAAACTCTAGAGGGCAGAAATGAATCTCTCAATCTTCCAGAGCTAAATCAAAACCCCAAGGATGACACATTCTAGAGACAGAAATTCATCCAAGATGGACAGAGTCTTACTAACACTGAAGCCCAACACAGAAATTTCTAATCCCTGGCTGTGATGACTAGTCACTCAGATTCTCTGCCTAACATAGGACAAGGTGGACATTCTCTGGGGGAAAGTACCATTATTTGGAGTCTTTGTAATTCTGTACCATAAAAAGTTATGCAACGTGAAAAGGGTGAAAAATGTATTTGAAAATCAAAACAAAAGACAGATAATGGAAGTAGACTCCAAGAAATATAAATATTGGTTTCAGCAGGCAAGGACATTGAAATGACCAATTTAAATATATTTATCTTTTTAGAGTTTATTGAGCCTCTTTGGTATCTCTCAATATTTCTGGAATTTTTCTCAATCATTATCATTTCAAATAGTACCTCTTCCCCACTGTCACCTCTGGAAGTCTGATTAGATACATCATGGATATTATTAGTCTGTCCAATCTACATAGCATACTTTGAATTTTACTTTTTTATTTTATTTTTATCTGTTTATCGTCTATTAGAATATATGCTTCTTTCGGGCATGGATTTTGAACTTTTTGTTGATTGCTGTATCTCTAGGCCACTAAAAAGTTATCTAATCTAATAAATTTTACACAATATTCTGATTGAGGAAAAATAATGCCTTAGAAAATATAAGGATAAAATATCTGTACAGGGGCCGGCCCAGTAGCACAGCAGTTAAGTGCGTGTGCTCTACTTTGGTGGTCCAGGGTTCACAGGTTCGGATCCCAGGTGTGCACCAATGCATTGCTTGTCAGGCCATGCTGTGGCGATGTCCCATATAAAGTAGGGGGAGATAGGCATGGATGTTAGCCCAGGGCCAGTCTTCCTCAGCAAAAAAGAGGAGAATTGGCATCAGATGTTAGCTCAGGGCTGGTCTTCCTCACAAAAAAAAAAAAAAAATCTGTACAAAATTCTGAATGTGGAGCCGGCCCTGTGGCGTAGCGGTTAAGTGCACATGCTCCGTTGCTGGCAGCCTGGGTTCAGATCCTGGGTGCGCACTGATGCACCACTTGTCAGGCCATGCTGTGGCAGCATCCCATATAAAGTGGAGGAAGATGGGCACAGATGTTAGCCCAGGGCCAGTCTTCCTCAGGAAAAAAAAAAAAAGAAAAGAGGAAGATTGGCATGGATGTTAGCTCAGGGCTGATTTTCCTTACAAAAAAATAAAAAAGAAAACAAAAAACAAAATTCTGAATGATTATACAAAAAATTCAGTTATATACATCAAATTAAGAAAGAAAATCCATCATACAATAATAGTGAAAGACTAGAAATGTGTCTATTAAACTAGGAATAAATAAAATATTAGTTAATACTTATTAAATGCTTACTTTGCACTTCTACTCCACCTCTCAATATAGTACTCTATACTCACTACTCTACACTGCTGTATTATTACTTAACATAATCTTGGAACTTCTATTTAAAGCAAAAATATAAAATAAAAGGAATTAATTAAATCACAATTATTTGTACATATTATAGTTTTGTACTGAAAAAACTTTGGACCATCAGCCAAAAATCCATTAAAATTAATAATAGAGTTAAATAATGTGGCTGAATACAAAATTGATTGTAAATATTTTCTATATACTAGCAATATTTATTTGGAAAATACATTGGAAAAATTATGCATAATAACAAATTCAAATAGTGTATTGGAATAATTTACGAAAACTTGTGGGAACTATGCATAAAATTAAAGAAAACTTTACTGAGACATTAAATAAATAAAAGGAAGCAAATGGAGAATTATTACATCCCTAGTTAAGGAGGCTAGATTTCATAAAGATGACATTTGTTTTCAAATTTATTTATTGCAATGTTTCCAAATGCTAATGCTCAGGACACTGATGTAGAGCGTGTCAATATAGCACACAAATAGACACACAGAGGCATGCCTCTCATGACAAAGGAGTCTGGGAAATGCTACTTACTCTTTTCTTTATTGGACAATCATATAGAAAGTCAACTGTTGGTAGTTCTCAGCTATTCTGCCATATGTCAATCTACAGTAAATACAGTTTTGTTTAACTAAGACTTATTTGAATACTCGTCTTTGGTAGCACCTTATTAACCTATGGCATAGTGTGGTGCAGAATAACATTTTGAAAAAGTGCTAATTAATAGCTTTAACCTAATTTAAGTCAAAATCTCAGTAGCAATTTCTTGTTAATCTTAAAGTGATTCTAATGCTCTCCTGAACGAATAGCCAATGGTCACTGTTGTAAACTACTTTACAAAGGTATTATCATGATCAACTTCTCCTTTCATATATTAAAACATAGTACACATTGGTAATAACTAAAAGATTGTTTTGGAAGTACAAGGAAATATATATCAATAAATGGCAGCGAATAGTCCAGAAATTCCCATGCATGAACATTAATGGATACATTAATAAATGTTTGCTGAAGAGTTATTGTGCTAAAATAGTGCATTTCTGTGTATATCTAGTTTATCTAAGAACTCATATCCACAAAGGAGAAAGCACAGACCGTTGGACAAGAGAAAGATAATTTATTAAGTGATGTTAGAAAATTGTTTCGTTATTTGGGTAAACCATCAAACCTTATATAAAATCTCATATAATGTATCAACAAAAAATTCCACATTGATATTCAGACTAGATTTTTAACTATAAAAATCATAAGAAAATATAAGCAAAAGTCAAAAAATATCTTTGGATAGGGCAGGACAATCTAGGTTTAAAAGTAATAAAGAAATTTGCATAGTAAAGAATCATATTTGATATCATAAATATTAAAACATTTTTTCTGAAAAATTATAAGCAAAACAGAGAAAAGTAAATCAAATATTAAAAGTAATAATTATTCATAAGAAATGCATAAATATTGATATTTTAAAACTTTATAATCCCATTAGATAAATGTTCTAAGATCAGAAGCAATAAGTAAATAGAAAAATTCAAATAAATAAATAAGTATAAATTCAAATATGTACATCACAAGCACATTTCTGTTCGTGTGATGTATATGCGTATTATTTTGTAAAAATAAGGTACATATCAAATGTATTAGAGCATGATATATAGCCCACCTTCTTTAGGCTGGAATCCTGAAGGCCAGTCTTATTGCCCGGGCATAACGCATGTCTCAAAAGAAATGTTCTAGATCATTTCAAAATATTACATAATAACCACATAGCACTAACCCCAATAGCTGTGAAAACACACAACAAATAATGGGCTTTTCCCCCTCTTTGAAGCTGACAGTAAGTTGAAGAAAGCTAAGCAGAGGAAGGGAGGCTACAGCACGCCATTGGCTGTTGTAGCTCTTTTGTTTTCTGAATTAACTAGCTGCTGATTTGACTGGTCCTGCAAAATGCTAAAGAGTGAACTCGGTGTCTAGTATAGGAAAGTTTGGGAGAGTTGATCAGTGGATTTCCCCAAAGAGGGTCTATGTATAAACAACAGCCTGCCAGAGTTAGGGAAGAAAAATGAACCTACAGCTTTTCTTGCCAAAGCAATGCAAAGAAGGCCAACAGCCCCACTACTTCAAGAGGGGAGAGGGGCAGTGTGTCTATCACACCACCTCTAACCAGACACTACAGCTTCTCTCTGGAAAACGGCACTCAGGGGACATGAGAGGCCTGTGGCTGGCCTGCACTTCTTCAATAACATGGGCATTAGAAAGGCCACCTTTAATTTGACTTCCACAACTCATGCTGTTCCTTTCACTGAAAGGACAAACAATTCAGAGCAAAGTATTATAAACAAGCCCTGTTCTCCAGAATTGTCCCTGCAAAAGTGAACCCTTTGTTACCTTAAAGTTGAAAGTAGCTCATCAAAGAGGCAGTCTCTGGGCTTCTTAGAACTATCATGAACAAAACAGCCATTCCATTGGAAGATTCCAGGAGATTATTCAACTCATGCTGATGGGACTTTTCCTCATGCTACTCCTGGTGATGGCAGCCACATTGCCCAGTGTGTGTTCCCTGGAATGGGCCTTATCCAGTGAGGAACTCAGGCTCCACACAAACATTTTTGAGGTGAGATAGCAGAGGGCTGTACCTGAGGACCTGCATATGAAGCCAAAGCTATTATCACAAAACAAAAGACAAGAAGTCTTGACAAGGACATGGAGAAACTGGAACCCTTTCACACTGTTGGTAGGAATGCAAAATGGTGCAGCCACTATGGAAAACAGCATGAAGATTCCTTAAAAAATTAAAAGAAGACCTATCATATGACCCAACAATCCCACTTCTGGGTATTTATAGAAAAGAATTGAAATCAGGATCTCAAAGAGATATTAACATTCCTATGTTCATTGCAGCATTCTTCATATTAGCCAAGATATGGAAATAACTATGGAAATAACCTAAATGTCCAACAACAGATGAAATGATAAAGACAATGTGGTATATATATACAATGTTATAATATTCAGCCCTTAAAAAGAAGGAAATCCTGTCTTATGTGGCAATATGGATAAACCTTGAAGACATTATGCTAATTGAAATAAGCCAGTCATAGAAAGACAAAACTGCATGATCCCACTTATTTGAGGTATCTGAAATAGTTAAAAATCATAGAATCCAAGAGTGGAATGGTGGTTGCCAGGGGATGGGGGGAAGGGGAAATGGGGAGTTCCTAATCAATGGGCATAAAGTTTCATTTAAGCAAGATGAATAGGACCTAGAGATCTACCACCTAACATTGTACCTATAGTCAACAATAACATATTTTACACTTAAAAATTTGTTAAGAGGGTAGATCTTATGTTAAGTGTTCTTACCACAATAAAATCAAATTTAAAAGAAGAAAAAGCTCTAATTTGCCCATTTACACTAATCAGCAGCAAGAAGTGGTTTTCCAAATGGGCAGTCCTATTTTCTCTCTCCATAACCTTTTCACACCTTTCACTTGTTCTGATGGAGAATGTTCTTCTGATTGCAGTTTTCTGTAGCCAGAGGGCCCTATATACCCTTCCTCTTCTTACTTTGTACATCCAGCTGGGCAAAGTTTATTCTGTTTTATGTGCCGTAATCTGTCATGGCTGATTTTGTTATAACAAGATCTGAACAGATGGGGAATGGTTTGCTCAAGAATTACTTGCAATATGAGTGACCTATAGAAAAAATTGGAAACTGGAAGGCAATTCCTGCAATAAAATCCCAAACTCGTTATCCTCCCCACAGGATGCCCATGTATCTCGCCCCCACATCAAGGTGTTAATGACTAATCCAGAGACCTATAAAGGCGTCCAGTCCTCTGGTAAATAGCACATGCACAAAGGAAGAAGATAGCAAAGAGAAAGGCAGTGACAATTCTTTGTCATAACTTGTCTTTCTGATTTATTTTTTCTATCAAGTGACATATACTTAAAAGATACAAACACAATTGGTTAACAATGGAATGGAAATGCTGCAAATGAGGCAATTTCCTTAGAACTGGAAATCTCCAGAATTAGACAGATTCCCATCAGCATTTAATAAACTTTTTTAACACCTACTGAGTCCAATTTCATAGTTCTTCAAAGTTCTCGCTAAGCATAACGGGGAAGATAATCAGAAATCCTTATGGACAATATGCTGTCTAAAAAGAGTATTAAAAAGAAAAAAAGATCAGGCAATGAGGGCTCCATTAATCCTCTAATCCGACTTCCCATACTTACGTTGATTTTACAAAAAAAAAAATGCCATTCTAAGTTGTTAATGCCTTTGCCTCCACTCCAAAGAGATCACACAAATAAATTAAAAAATCCTTCTCTGTATAAGTTCTCTGTGGTTTAGTATGTTGTACAGCGACTGCTCAGTTAGAGCCAGCCTGAAGCCATTTCTACATTTAAAAAATTGCAACATTAACCATATGATCTTCGAACAGCATTTATGATCCAACTACATATTCCCTGCAGTGCCTAAAATAGCATGAATGGAGGAAATTAAAAAAAGGAAGAGAAAGGAAGTTTTCACTGTTTACGTGATTTCACGGGCTTCTCCTTTTGAAATGCTCTATCCCTTTTTATCTACTTACCTATATCTTAGGCATATTCCACTCTCTACCAAACCTTCTCTGATATCTTGAGTCTGTATCAAAACTCAGGCATCAATTTGTTTTTAATCAAAAGCAAACACTTGATTAAACTCTGCCTCTATTTTCCTTTTTGGTTTTAGGTCAAATAGTTTGTTCTGTACAAGTAAAATTAATTTTTGAAGGTTGAAACCACTGATTTTCATCTTCCACAGCTAACACTAAATAACACTAAATAGATAAGTGCTAACTTCCATAGTTAATACTTAATAGTAGAGTATCAATACCTAAATTTCCTTTTTTATGGCCACACAAGTCACATCACGCCTAATGAAAAACAGCATCAAGGATAGAGGTCACTTACTAAATGGTTAGATGGGAAGCTATTTCATTAATTTTGGTAGCAGAGATTTGAGGAAGCACCTTGTGGACTCAGCACTCCTCCACAGGCAGGTTAATGTCTTCAGAGAAGGTGACAGAAGCCTCAAGCTTGTCATCCCTAGGTTTTATATGTGTCCTGTCCTCTGAGTACGGCATGCTTAGAATCTAGTGCTTTACTACTCTGGAAACATTCCCCACCATGACTCACAAACTTTGCCAATCGTGTTCCAAAGCTACTCTAAAAAATGAGTCACCGGGGTAATGACACTCAACATTTCAACAGCTCTTTATCCCTGTTAGTTAATTGTCCTGCAACACAGAAAATGACAATGGTTCTTATTTAAGAGGAAAATGAACGGTTTTGGTAAGGTTGAGAAAGTCAGTGAAATTGGTCTCTAGAAGCCTGGGCGTTTTGCCTCACAGATACCCAGGAGAATGCATTCGCCGCCCCCCACCCCTCTCCCAGACACCCCAGCACAAAGACCTTCCTTTCCCCTGCTATGTTGCCCTCCATTTAGCAAGACTTCTGGTAACTATTCTTTCAGCAAACTTCCCTCTGCTGTACCCCTTCCATGAACAATGCAAGCGCCAGTGAACACTTGAGAGCTATTGGGCTAATGGTTCCTGGCTTTGCTTAATGCTAGGAAAAGGTTCACATCTCGAACAGATGAAGAAGCTGGAGGAAAAATCCACAGGATGCTTGCTGCTTTCCCACCAAGTCTTTGCACCTCTCTTCCCTAAGCACTATCATTTACTTATCAATCCACCAGCCTCACCATCCCCACTGCCACACTCACACTCACAACCGCACGTACACACTAACAGCCACACCCATGTCCCCTACTTTCATCACTCGTGACGTAAAGCCTTTCCTATTCTCGTCAGTGGGGAAAAAATCCAAATCGTTTTTTCTTATTCTTATCAGCATAGCTGAGATGGGGTAGAATTTATCAAAGGTTTATAAAACAGCCATTTAAAAAAAGTAGAGAGGATGTGTAGATGACCGCCACTTTACTTTCCTCTCAGCAAGTTCCGTCTTCATTCTCTCTGAGAAGGGAGTGACCAGGGAAGTTAGAGTGAAAGGAGCATTTTCTCTGAATTCTGTGGACTCTGAACACACTCCTAAATCTGGCTGGCTGGCGTGTGTGTGTGTGTGCACACGCATGTTTCTCTATGGTGGATGGTTAAATGAAAAAGCCGTGCCAATGGGAGGACAACACTCAGAATAGAGGCAGATAGGTCAGCAAAGATGTTTTTTCTCTCTTCATTGAAATAGACAAAAATTCATATTATATATGTCGTATATCGAGTATTCGGAAGAGAGACTGTTAACTTTTGTCACATTGACTATCAACATTTCTGAGGAACAAGTTTGTCTTTTGTCCCACATCTGCTGCCCCGTTCTTTGCCCTTACTCCCTAGAGGTGCACACTATTATGAATTATATGTGTATCTTTCCTGTTAGTATTTTGCTTGTTTTGCTTGATTTTTTCTTTGTTCATTTTACCTTTACACACCTAAACACACACATACACTATTAATTACATATCAAGGGCTCTTGAAATGTGTTTTATACATAACTAGGACATATTTTATTTATTTATTTATTTATTTATTTATTTTTTAATTTTTTGTTTATTGCAGTAACATTGGTTTATAACATTGTATAAATTTCAGGTGTACATCATTATACTTCTATTTCTGCATAGATTACATCATGTTCACCACCCAAATACTAATTACAACCCATCACCACACACATGTGCTGAATTATCCCTTTCGCCCTCCTCCCTCCCCCCTTCCCCTCTGGTAACCATCAATCCAATCTCTGTCTCTATGTGTTTGTTTATTGTTGTTGTTATCTACTACTTAATGAGGGAAATCATACAGTATTTGACCTTCTCCCTCTGACTTATTTCACTTTGCATAATACCCTCAATGTCCATCCATTACATATTTTAAATATTCTTGTATAACTTGCTTTCATCGACATTATGCTTTCTGAATTTCTCCACATGGATAGATAGATACATTCATATATACATACATACATATGTACATACATACATAGATGATACAGAGAGAGAGAATGGTGGAGAGAAAGAAAGAGAGAGGGAGAGGGAGAGAAAGAGAGTGTTCAACGGTCAATGGTCACTGTTAAATTTACGCGGTGAGCCTAGCTCCAGCTTCTCCCCTCATATGGAGCCTGCAGCCTGGACACCCACCCCAGGTTAGGTATACATCCTTACGTGTGCATCCATTGGCCTCAGTGGCGCAAGTGTCTAATCTTCTCAGATTTGAGTTCCTTCTTAATTTATGACACCTAGAAAGTTCTCATTGTTGTTTTGGATGAGTTTTAAATTGAGCATGTGGGATTGGGGCTTCCTTCTCAGATCTACTTAGTCAGTTCTTAGACCAGAAGTTCACTTCCCCACCAATTTATAACCACATCAATCATATTCCATTTTCCCGTAGATGCCTGGATCAGTCTCTTGACTCACTTTTCCCTCTGCTTATGTGTTTGTTACCCCTACATCATTACCACACTGCTTTTATTACCACAATTACATAATATCTTAATATTTAATATTAATATTTAAAGATTCGCTCTCCCTTCCTGTTTAAAATTCCCTTGGCTACTCTTGAACCTTCACTTTTCTGTAGAAATTGTGGTGAGTTCAGTTCGTGGTAGATTTACCATGATTGTATACAGAAAATCCTACCCTGGTAACAAATAGTGTGTCGATGGCACTATGACCAATCCCACTTGTAAGACTGCCTCATTACTAAATGGTAACAGACCAACATGCACAGTTTAACCGGGACTTTCTACAGCAAATGGTTCCACTTCTGTTCTCTTGCTCCTTAGGAAAGCAGCCAGAGTGGCAATGAAGCCAGCAAGCGGGCAGCCATCCTTCAAAGGGAGGTCCTTTCAGAAATGCACAAATTCCTCCTGTGGAAAGGTCCAGACTGGGAAACATCAAGGCCTGGATGCGGCAACTCTGTGGAGGAATTATTCCCATATCTACTTACTAAGGAAGGACCAAGGCCAAGCTGCCTTCCATTAATATTTACTAGCTTTCGAGTTACAGCAGTAACTCTGAGATTTTTGAACCCAATATCAACTCCATTTAAGGACATGATCCTTGAATAAAGGAATGATGGATCAAGAGGTGTGGGAAGTTTATTCCCTTCCCTACATCACACCTTTCTTCCCTGCACCCATTCCACACAGGTGGTGCAATATCTTCCAAGCAATGACTACAAGGAAGGCACCCTGTGAACATGGGGATGCCAGGTAGAGGCTTTGTTCAAGTCCCAGAGGCTGCTTAATGTCTCATTTGTTGGGAGAAGTAGGGGTGAGGGGAGAGTGTCAAGAAGGAAAATAAATCACCACACAAGATCTTCATTAATCTTACCCATGGCCTTTTAGCACAAATAGAGGCAGGTAACTGTGGTCACTCTAACCATGTTACAAGGACAGTGTATTATCACGAAATTACTAATTTGTTGAGGCGACAGTACAATTTACACATCTCCAGTCCCATCTCTAATTGTCTGACACTTATTTGGTGCTGAAAAGAAGCACACAGCAGGAGAGGGTCTGAGAGCGAAGCCAATCAGTTGAAAGCTTTCATAAGCCACAATGGGCATACTCTTAGCTTGCAGCACTTCACAAGGGAAGGTTTCAAAGGGGAAGAAAGCCCAATTTCTGATGGAAAAAGAGATTTTTGAAACAGAAAACATTGTTTGATAAAGATAATATAAAAATTGGTACAATTTCTGCTTTTTTTCTTACTCATAAGGCTTCTTTGAGGGAATTTGAGATCATGGAAAAATGCTTTGTAAATCCAGAGTGTTGACAGATGTGAGGGAAGCAGTCATATACTGGAGACTATGTCATTCAATTCATCAAGGCTGGAAGGTTAGTAGATTCTCCAGCTTGTTGGATAATCCACTGACTCCATACTTGTCTTTGTTTTTTTTTTTTTTTCTTTTTTTATCTTTTAACACCTCTAGATAGCTAACCAACCCTCTGCTTCCTGCTTTCATTCCCTTTAATATTTTGGCAGACATGCAGGGAATGACAAGAGTAGTGTCAATTGTCTTCTATTGCCACAAAGGCCACAGAAAGCTTCCTGAATTAATGGGGCCCCACCTTGAACGGATCAAAGTCAGAAAGAACCAGATGTGGCAGGGAACAGGGCCTCTTTCTCAGCTCCCAGAAGACCACAAAAGTAAAGAAGAGCAATGCGCTTGGAATATCTCACCTTAGAAGTTACATGCAGACAACAGCCACTTAAGTTGCAAAGGCACGTTGCAAAGCTGAAAAATATTCAAAAGATGAATTGTATGAGTACTTTGTGGAATTAAAAGATAGCCCCTACTAACAAGGAACTTCAAATATCTTCTAGGGGTTTATACATACAAGGACATGTACACATTTGTGTGTGTAGAGAGAATTAACATTACAAAGTAATAATATGTTTGATCAGCTCTCAAATATACGGTGCTCACATATAAACATGCTCCAAGATTTCAGAGAATGAAGAAATTCCTTCCTGCTGGTGAACAGGCAAGGCTCCATAAAGGAGGCCTCAATTATGTAAACCTTGAAATACAGGTTAATATATATATGAAAAAGGGAAGTGAGATATAGACAGATCAGTTGGGGATATCATTAGTGAAGGCTTCAAAGTGAAACTGAGCAGTCCTTTTGAAGAAGAGAGTGAGATCACTTAAGTGGGAGACAAAGATCTGCAGAAGAGAGAAGAGCAGATAAATCTTGCAAAGAGTCATTTAGTGAGACTGTGGAGGTCCTTCATCACCAGAACGAAAGGAAGGATCATCAGTATTAAGGAGGAGCGATTCAGTCCTCATACACAGCATCAAGCAGTTTCAACACTGCCCGCAGTAACTGAATGAAAGGAAGATTAGTCTCAGGAGGTATCAGAAATGTTGATTTCTTCCAGAGGCTACCTGTCAATTAAATGTGATTTTACATGATTTAAATTTATTATAATATTCAGTGTTTCATAGTTCTTATCAAGTAATCTTGTTGAAAACCAGCTTTACCTTGTGACACTTTAACTTTGTTGAATCTTTGAGTTTATCTCTGTAAGAGACCAAAGACCCTGGAAAAGTCAGTAATGGGATGACCTGCCATAACTTTGAGAAGATTTTAATTCATTTTAAAGGAAATTATCAAAACACTAATTGAAAAAATAGTTTAAATCTAGCCTCTATCAAATCATCAGTCATAAAAATAATTTGGGTCCAAAAGATTGGCATGATGTGTAATCTTGGGTCATAGGGGGCATGTTGGAGCCCAAGCCTACCCTGCATATTACTGTGTATATCACACTTTCATAGTGACCATGAGACAGGGCTGTATAACCAATCATGTGACAAATGATGCATAAGAAACCAGTCTGTATTGGTCAAATCTTAATCATTAACTTAGTCTACCTTGAAGAATACAAGGCACTTAAAGAGTCAAACAAAAGAGAAAACAAATATGATTTCAACAATGGAAAATAGCACTTAAATGTTAATTTTTTAGAAGTGTTTATCCAGAGAGCTGTTCACTAATACTTATCAAAAATATCATAAATTAACTTAGAGATTATGAGTAACTGATGAGCCTTCTTTGAGAACAGCTGAGAGGATAAAAATATTAAAAGTTGAGAACCAAATTTTAAACTATGTACTCACTTCATCCATAGATTCATTCATTCAGTAAATATTTACTGAGTGCCTATGATATAGTAAGCACCATTCTGGGTATTGCATATGTAGCAATGAAGAAAAATAGTCTTTGCTTCCATGAAGTTTTTATTCTAAAAGGAGACAGACAATAAGAAACAAACAAAAAAGGCATTTAGTATTATGTAAAGAAATGGTAAATTTTGAAGAAAATTGCAGCCTAATGGGAGGAGAGAGAGTTTTAGAGGTGTTCTGTCACATAAGGTGATCAAGGAAAGCGAGTATAACATTTAGGAAGAAACCAGACCCAAGAGAGGAAGATTGCCTTGGAAATATCTGGGGGAAGATTACTAAAGGCAGAAAGATTAGCAAGTGCAAATGTCCTATATAGGATTCTATTTGCTGCAGTGGAGGAAGAGAAAAAAGTGAGGAAAGCTACAGCAGAGTGAGTGAGGTAGAGAGAACGATTGATGAGGCTGGAGAGTTAGCCAGAGGCCCAAAGATAGGGAGTTGGGTTAATGTTAAGGACCTTGAATTTGAATCAAAATATGACAGTAAGTCTTAGGAAGGTTACGTAGAAGGCTGATATTGTTTGATTTGTCTTTCAGAGGGTTCATTCTAGCTGTCAAAAATAGACTGAAGAAGGAAAGCATGGAAGTAAGAAAACAAGGTAAGATGCTATTGCAATAGTCTAGATAAGAGATTGTAGAAACTTGAACCATGGTGGTATCTATGGATATAGTGAAAAGTGATCAGTTTGGGGATAGACTTTGAAATTAAGACTAACAGGATGGATTGAATGCTGAGAGACTGAGAAAAAGGAATCAGGGTGATATCTAAAGTTTTTGGCTTGAACAATTAAGTGAACCACGGCATCTGTTCAGATGGAGACCATGGAAGAGTGCACTGGGGGTGGGCATGGAATTGAAAAGTTTGTTATGGAAATGTTGTGTGTGAGACGTCTATAAACATCTAAGTGGATACACTGAGCAGGTACTTGATTATAAGTCTGCAGTTTCTGAAAGATCTAGGGTGGAAAGAAAATTTTAAGAGCCTTCAGAAAGTAGATGGTTATTTAAAACAATGGGACTGGTTGGGACATAGTCTGAAGGAAGTGTAGATAGAGAAAAGATTACAGGACTAAACCTGGGGCATTCCAATTAAGAAGTTGCAAACTGAAGATGAATCAGCCAATGAGACTGAAAATATAGACTGGAAAATTAGGATGATTACTGAGAGGTGTCCCAGGTGCCTAGTGAAGTGCTTCAAGAAAGATGAGGTGATCAATTGCACCAACTAAAACTATGTCAAATAAGACAAGGTGTGTTAAACACATTTTTGATCTATGATATTTTCAACTTACGATAGGTGTATCCACACGTAACCCCATCATAAGTCGAGTCAGATCTGTACACCTTACATTAAAAAATGAGTATATGTGTATGTATTTGTATATGCATATACATATACTTGTATGTATGTGTAGAGAAAAGAGAAAGAAAAAGAGAGAGAGAAATTGCATTCACATTTTAATATGAAAAAGAACACCGTGTACCTACCACCCAACTTTAGACATGGAACATTAGCAGTACCTAAGATATTCCAAGTATGTCACTCCCTGACTGCAACTCTCTCCCTTTCTCCCACTACTCTGAATTTTGTATTAATCATTCTATTGCTTTTTAAAAATAGTTTCTTCACATGTTAATATACCCGAAAACAAGATTATTGTTTGGTTTTTGTTTATTATATGTTTATTTAAGTGGAAACACATTGTCTACATTCCTTTAGGACTTTTTCAATAGACATTGTATTTTTGAGATTTATCTATTTTGAGTCATATAGCTGAAGCCCATGCAGTTTCACTGCTCTATAGTATTCATTGTGGTATATGAATATACTAATATTTATCTATTTAATTGCTAATGGACAATTTTCAACTGCTTCTAGTACTTTGCTCTTCAGAAAATACTGCAATGTACAAACTTTTTCGTACATATTTCCTGATACACATGTACTCCTTTCTCTTGGGTATATATCCAGGAATCAGATGTATGGGTCATAGGATTCACCCATCTTAATTGTGTTTGTTAATGACACACTGCCTTTCAAAACAGTTGTACTAATTTACGCCTCTTCCAGCAGGATATGATCGTTCTCATCACTTCAAAACCTTGTCAACACTTGGAATTCTCAGACTTTAATTTTTACTCATTCTGTGGCTGTGAAACAGTAATTCAGTGTAATTTAATTGGCATTTCCCCAATTATTAATGATGTTAAGCAGCTTTTTGTATGTTTACATTCCATTCAGGGTTTCTATTTTGTGATGTATGCTTTATTCCCCATTCCCCTACCCCCTCATTTTTCTCTCGGGCTGTTGCCTTGTGAGAATTTCTTCAATGGCAATATCTATCTCATGGTATGCTATTCTGACCCTACAACTTCTAAGCATAGTGAGGTAGCAGGTTTGACATAATCTTCCACTGGAAAGAATGGCATTGGAAGGTTTTGCTTTGCTATTTCATGTTATTAATTAAGATAGTTCCAACTCTGAGAAAGAGAGAAGCAAGGCAGAATCACTCACCCATGCTTATTGACTTCATAGGCTCTAAGTGCCACATGGATTAACTGAGCAGATTGACTACAAGATTGCAGCCTTCTCTTGTCCTGAACTTCATCACTCGGAACGATGTCATTCCCAATGCCAGACTGACAGGCATTCATGTCCAGCCTTGGTTCTATATCCCCAATCCATTAGTATTGGCTCGAGGTCAGCTTTTTGAATACAAGATCAATTCTAACATAGTCACATTGACTTCTCTGTCTATCAGAGAGTAGATAGAAAGTGGAGAGAGATCAATAAATTCTAAACAACAAATCAGAAAATACATAGTGTATATGAACCAGTTAGCATGCATGGATTTCTCTGCGCTAGTCATTGATTTAAATATAGGTAGTCCAGCAATAGTGTATTTGTATCCATATCTGAAAGCCAAAATGGAAATCAACTCCTCAAACTGTGTCTTTAGCTGAGTAGAAAATAGGAAACGACAAAATTCTTGGCTTTGTACTCAAAATCTTACATATTCTGGATCTGTGTTACCACTTCAAACTTAGTCATGTCTTCTCTCAGGTGTTTTTGTAGGACTAGTCTAATTTGCCTTATCCTGCAATATGTGCTCCTTTGCACATGTTTTCGACTCTATAGTAGCACCCCTCCACCTCTCATCTCTATCATCATCATAAATGTCCTTCCCATCTCTTTTCTGCCTATAAAAATCATCCTCTAACCAAGGCCCTACCCAAATCTATCTCTTCTATTAAGCCTTCAACTCCATTGCTCTGAGAAGACCCTCAAGCTGCCAAAATCCTCTAGCACTTATTCCCATTAGCACTAATTTAGAGACTTATCATGTCTTCCTAGCATGGTTAGTTTTTTATCTGTGTTTGCTACCCACCAAAATAATGACACCTGAAGATCTGGGACTGTGACTGGGTATCAATATATGTCATACCCATGTAGCACATTGCCTGCATATAAGTGGATGCTTAACTAAAATTGATTCAGATATGATCCTGCATGGCTACCTCTTGCTAATGCCTTGTTAATTAAAGTTGACCAATCTCCACTAGGATCCTGCTCGCCTTTTAACCTGAGGCACCAAGTCAGGCAATTTCTACATTTCCATCCTTTTTTTCCATTCATCCTGACTGTCGTTTCATCTTTATGGTGAGTACCTGCTATTAACGAAAAATCCAGCTAAAGTAGCCAATGTAGTCCTGGAGGAAATACGTGGGTTAATGGGCACCCTATTCCTTCCTAAGGTCTATTGGCGCAACCTGATATCTCAGAGACTCTAGCTTCTTGTTCCTAAATGTCATTTAGAGATTTTAAAGTATTCTAAAGATGAGACAATCTTGCTCTTATAGAATCTTGAGCTCTCTTTGGGTCTGATAACTTACACAGATAATAATTATTATAATAGTAAACATTTTTGTTAAAAAAAAAACCTGATAGAATGCTTACAAAGCACTACAGTGCTTTATAGATATTAACTCATTTAATTTTTATAAAATTTCTATGAGATAGGTATTATTACTGTGCTGAATAGACTCCCTTAGCTATTCTATACCCAGCCTCCTCCATTCTTCACTCTGTTTCAGGCCCCAGGAGCCTGATCTCACCAACCAGGCTCCGTGCCTTCTGGCATATCATTGAATCCAGTCAGTGAGAGACACCAGCAATATTTTAGAGAGTGGGAGGAGAGAAAGGTCAATATTTTTACTTCATCAGCTTCCTTTCTGCCAGGCTGTGCTTTGCCAATGGATGTTTTTCTCTACCAAAGTCCACAATTTCCATAGCTAGCCCACACCTACAGCAACAACTCTTCCAAGATTCTATTAACCACTCTCTCCCCTTGCCCCTTTAGATCCAGGACAGGTGAAACTTTTTTATTGTTGGAATACTTGACTATCCTTTATTAGTTTTCCTTAAGCCTGCTCACACCTTTGTAAATATTTCTTTTATTAAACTCTCTCAGATGGTCCTTTTTGAGTATAGCATCTTACTGCCTGAATTCCAGCCTTTACAAGTAAGGAAACTGAGGCATGGTGATATTAAGTTACACACTCAAGATCATACAACTAGTGAGTAGCACAGTTGGGATTCAAATCTTGGCTGTCTGGCTCCACAATCTGTGCTTCTACCACTCACTTGCTATCTCTGGGTCTCCAAATTTAGCCAGACAACTGGTTTTTAACACTAATATAGGCCTACGATTTCTTCTTGTCAGCTGATGCCAAGAGCAAAGGCTTCTTTCTTTGCCAGTAGAGAAAGATCATCAGATCTATTTCAGAAAGGATGTGGGCAGAGTGAACCATGAAAAAGGAAAGCATTGCTCTTGGCCAGGGTTTTCATATAATCTTCTAGGTTCCACTGTTGTCTCTTTTGCATTTAAACTGTAGAGATAGACAGGCATGAATTTAAGAAAAACTAAAAATACTCCACATTTAAAAACAAGGGACAAGTGAGTAACAAAGAGCTACAGTATAAAATCCAGATCCCAACTGGACACTTCAAAGACTCAAGCTGGTTATTTCTCCAAACTAAAACCAATACTGAAGTTGAATTTTAATTCACAAAGGAATTTTGGAAAGGAAACTCTCATGAAGTTACTCAAGGTGGCTGAGATACTCCACTCAAATCCCACAATAAGTCAGCCATGGTTCTTCCTGCAGTTTATCATGAAGACAATATTGTCTTAATGTCAGTTTGTATTAAATGCCTACTATCTGTGAGGGACTTTACCTACACATCATTGTGAAATTTCTCCACATCCTTGAAAGGTAGATAATATTAGCCTCATTTATCACGTGAATGGTGGAGGATCAGACTGATTACTTTCTCAGAATCAAAACATGAATGGAGAATCAGGATTCAAACTCAGATCTGACTCTTGATATTATATACGTGTTTTTTTTTTTAATTATTATTGTACTTACAGGTATAGAATTACACAATAATTCAAAATCCAATATCCTGGGAAAGGTGAAAACCACCTTGAATTCTACTTAAGCTTCTCCTAGTACTGTAGTATGTGTGTTATTTTGACTGACTTTTGAGATTATGCAGATACAATAAAATGTAATTTTTTATAGTTCCCTGAAAGCAGCCACAAGTGAGGTAAGAATAGAGGATAATTCCACATATATAGTTGGAATTTTCACATCTGATAGCTGAAATAATTTAAATTTCTTAGTTCTATCAAATGCTGCCAATTGCAGAATATACCTGGCTTTATGCAATGCACAGGTCTCTGAAATCTTTTATAACCCAAGAATATGGAGAATCATGTCCATTTCCTGATGACTTCTAAGACCATTTAAGAAAGGGAAACCTCAATTTTATACAGAGCTCCCCTCATATCTTCTATTCACCCTTTTTCCCCATCCTTGGCAATGTGCTAAACAGTAAATCAACTACCTTATTTAAAAGCAAACTTTAAAAAAAATATATGGTTAGGTAGATGTAAGCTACGAGTGTCTATATTAATTTTTCAGTTTTGGAGGACTGCAATAGATACAACCCCAAGATCTGGTGCACAGGATTTTCCTTGCTGCATACAATTTTCTACCTAGAAGTAGAGAGATTGTAGGC